>NC_133662.1:199642549-199757549 GCF_037893015.1 Macrotis lagotis
CTATCCTGAGAGGAGGTGGGCTCCTTTTTACTGGGTATTTTCAAGCAAACAACAGATGATAATTTGTCTAGGATTTTGTACTGTTTTTGTTAGTTACAAAATGCAAACATTGCCTCAGAGATTTCTTCTAACTCTTAGATTTTTCTGGTTCTGTAAAGGGATCAAAGGATGTGTTTAGGATGGAGAATATGTTTATTCTATTTTAATGTACCTGAAAGGTAGGCCAAAATGTATAATGGGGAGCATTATGTTTATAAAAATGGATACAATATCAGGGATTGGGAAGAAATCAGAGCTTCAAATATTGGAGGTTTTATATTTATAATATTCAATGTAAATCAGCATTTATTAATTGTCTAATATGTACAAGGCACTATCCTAGGCATGGAGCTAAAAAAAACCAAATATGAAATGTTGTGGGATTTTCTTTGTTTGTTTGTTTTGAGATCAAAGAATTTACATATTGTTGAGTGATATATAGTAACAAGCAAATACAAAGTTACCCAAGGCAATCTTTTTCTTTCTTTCTTTCTTTCTTTCTTTCTTTCTTTCTTTCTTTCTTTCTTTCTTTCTTTCTTTCTTTCTTTCTTTCTTTCTTTCTTTCTTCCTTCCTTCCTTCCTTTCTTTCTTTCTTTCTTTCTTTCTCTTTCTTTCTTTCGAAAGGCAATCAGAGTTAAGTAATTTGCCCAGAATCACATAGCTAGTAAGTGTTAAGTATCTGAGGTTAGATTTGAACTGAAGTTCTCCTGCTTCAGGGCTACTGCCCTATCCACTGCACCACCAACTGTCGCCAAAGAAATTTCAAGAAGGAAGAAGCCCTAGTAACTGAAGGATCAAAAAGCCATCTGCAGGCAGTTTGAATACAACAGAGAGTATATGAAAAAGAAATATTTTAAAATAACTGAATATATAGATAGAATCCAAATTGTAGAATTGATGGAAATGCATTTGTGGTTGCTTGCTAGGTCCCAAGAAATGTGTTGAACTTGTGAAACATTATAAATTCCAGTCTGAGGAATGTGTATTTATCCTAATTTCCTTATAGAACTCATAAAAATTTTAGAAGACAGAAGTATTATAATTAAACTTGTTCATTAGAAATATCAGTTATTAGTTATGTGGTGGTTGACAAATAATATGGGAGATAATAGAAACAAGAACCATTAGTTAGCATTGACTTATTATGTGTTAAGAGAAAGATATTAAAAAGGCAAAAACACCATCCTTGCTCTCAAGATCATGTTCTAATTGTGAAAATGATAAACAAATAAATATTTCCATGGAAGATACTTCTCAGAGGAAGAGGGGAGAAAGTTCTGAAGAAAATGAGATTTGAACTGAATCTTGAAGGAAGAAAGATGAGAGTCAAAGATAAGGAGAAAAAGGATTCCAGGAATATTAGACAGGTAATGGAAATTCATAGTCTTCAACCGAAGGAACCTGATTGTGAAGGATTTATTTCCCAGAAAATTTTTCTAATTAATCTAAAACCCTAATAATAAAGAGTTCTTTGAAGTTTAGTGGAAGGGTGAAGGTGAAATATTCATACCTGTGTTTTAGGAAAATCATATTGGCATCTAAGTAGAGGATGAATAGATAAAATTATTACAATCATCTAGGTGAGAGAAGGATGGTAGTAATGGTTGTAGGAGTTTATAGAGTTTTTTGGATGAAGATTAATAGGAACAGAAGTAGAAATTATATTTTCATCAATTTATGTTATTCTATTATGTGTGCTACCAGGGATTGGGGAGAGAGAAGAGGAGAATAAATAGAAGGAAAATTCATAAGCAGTCATATAAGTCAGGCATGGAAACATGGTAGAGATAGGGACTATAATTGGATCTGTCTGTTAAAAATCAGCAGTGACAGGGCAAAGCTAAGATGGTGGAAGGAGCAGATCCTCTCTTAGGTTGCTCTCTCCAAAATATTTCAAAAACCTTAAAATTATGACTATAACTAAATTTTTTGAGAGAACAGAACCTACAGAAAGGTCCAGTTAGACAATTCTCCAATCCAAGGTAACCTGGAAAATAATGGGAAGGTACTCTTCCACAGGGTTGGAAGGGGTAGCAATACACCAGAGAAGGAGCTTCAGTCTCCTGGAAACAGCTTCAGGGTACCTGGTAGCAGAAATAGTTTCCTGACCTGTACCCCAGGGAGCACCAAGCACAACTTGGAAGATCAGCAGGGAGACCTCTGCCAGAGCAAGCATGAAGCCCAGGCAAGCATGACCCTTTTCACTGCAGTGGTGGCCCTCAGCACAGTCCAGATCCCATGAAACTGAAGCAGGTCCATGGACTCATCCAGCAGGAGCCACCCGGCAGCTGCGCCAATGAGCACTCAGTTTGCAGAAGGTAAAGGGAGTAGAGGGAGAATGTTGAGGTCTGTCCTCTGTCCCTAGGACAGGACTCTGGAGATTTAACCATATTTAGACCCTGGTCACAGTCTGCCCCCCCCCCCCCCATAGAGCAGAGAATTCCCCTCACAGCCCCGGAGCAGAGGGGTGTGCTTGTGATCATTCAACAGACCAGGAGAACAGTCAGAGCCTGACACACTGAAGTTCTTGTGGGGATGTTCCAATAACACTCAAAAGCACAGGAAGTACCCCCCAAAACCAGGCGCAGGCTGGGGAAATGAGTAAACAGAAAAAAAAGGAACCCGACCATAGACAATTACTTTGGTCCCATGGGGACCAAAATATTCAATCTGAAGATGAGAGAGTCCCAAACTTCTGCAGCTAAAGACTAAGAAATATAGAAGTTGGGTTCAGGCTATGACAGAGCTCAAATATATTTTGAAAATAAAATAAAGGAGCTAGAAGAAAAATTGGGAAAAGAAATGAGGGAGATGCAAGGAAAAACATAAACAAAGTCAACTGCTTAGTCAAGGAGATCCAAAAAATGCTGAAGAAAATAACATGTTAAAAACTAGCTAAGATCAAATGGATAAAACAGTTCAAAAAAGTTATTGAAGAGAAGAATGCTTTAAAAAGCAGAATTCGACAAATGGAAAAGGAGATAAGAAAACTCTCTGAGGAAAACAAATCCTTCAGATGTAGAATGGAACTAAAAGAAAACTGATGACCTTGCAAGAACTCAAGACACAATAATTCAATACCAAAAGAATGAAAAACTAGAAGAAAATGTGAAATATCTCATTGAAAAAAATTCATCTGGAAAACATATCTAGCATAGATTATTTAAAAAATTATTGGGCTACCTGAAGTCATGATCAGGAACAGAGCCTTGATCTCATTTTTAAAGAATTTCTACAGGAAAAATTGCCCTGATATCCTAGACACAGAGGGTAAATAAAAAATCAGAGTGAAAAAAAATTTCATGATTTGACATAATTATAATTTCATCATTTAGAAAATGAATTACCAAAAATCTTTCTTACATCAAAGCAGGAATTTGGGGAAATTTCAGTGGAAAGGAGATTGAGAGCATCCAATAAGTTTTAAAATTTCTTTCAAAGGATACATTGAAAGCATAGTCTAAATCTGGGGAGAATAAAGGTTCAAAGTTCACAGAAGTAGATCCTCTAGCCTGATATTTGAGAGAGAGAGAGAGAGAGAGAGAGAGAGAGAGAGAGAGAGAGAGAAACTGATTCAGTCAAGCAGAAATGGAAAACTCTCAAAAATAAAATTATGAAGGCACCAAAAAAAGCCCAAGGAGAGCCAGTTGTTGAAAATGACTGGTGGTATAAATCCAAAGGGAAATCACCAATGAACTTAGACTTTTGAAAATTACATCTAGAAGATGAAGGGTAAGTTAACAGAATGAATACTAAACCATGACATGATATTCCAGAAATCATGTTTAAATTAATGAAGCACAAAATGGGTGGAGGCTGAAAAACACAAACTTTAAAAAAACTATTTGGGAAAAAATATGAGAATCAAAAGAGGAATTAGATAATTCTACATAGTGGATCTATGACAATGATGGATAACAGATTTGCTCAATACTATTTCGTTTCTGTTTTATCTACTGAGAAGAATGAACTGATAAGGAAAGGAGAAAATTTCTAATAGGATTAGACTTAAAATATAAATAAATAGGGAAATAAAGGAGTATTTTATCATTAAGTCCAATCTCTGAAGTCAGAAAAATTACATCTGAGAGTGCTGAAATGGTAAATATGAGAGTTGAATCACTGTCAGTGATTTTTGAAAAATCATGGAGGACGGAAGTGATACCACAAGGTAGTAGACAAATATTACATTTTTAAAGGGCAAAAGAATGAAGTTTGAAAACTATAGAGGAGCAAACTTAATTTTGATTCTGGAAAAATTCTAAATTTTATTATTAAATACAAGTTTATTAAATATGTAGAAAGAAAATGTTACTCATAAAGATCCGATGTGACTTCATCCTCAGTAGGGGAATACCAGACTATTTTGTTTCTGATAGGATTGATAGACTATTAGGCCTAGGTAATACTGATATTATACTTTGGATGGGTTTGACACTTATTAAAAAGTTGCCATTAATAGTTCTCAATCAAATCAGAATGTTGTCTCCATTGGATGAAGTCCAGGGATTTATTCTTGTTCTTGTGATGGTGAACCTTTTTTAAAAAATAATAAAGGCATAGGTATCATTGGCATAATTTTTTTCAGATAATCAATGGTGGATATATGAATATCTCATTTCAGAGATACAAAAAAAGACTGGCAGGAAAAGAATTTGAGCTGAATAAAATAAATAGAAATTTATTAGAAATAAATGGAAGATGTTTGGATATGGTCACAGTATTTCATCTCCACTAATTTTGCTTAATCTATTTTAAGGGAATAGCAAATGTAAAACTTTTCATCCTAATGAATCCACAGGAGAATTGTATCAAACTTCTAAAAAAATTGGTATTAATACTGTAGAAATAATTATGAAAAATTGAGAAAGAAAGCACTCTACTGGATTTCTTTTATGAGACAAAGAAAGCCTTTGCACTCAAACCAGGTAATAATAAAGCACAAAACGAGACCCAACTGACCAATGTCACTAATGATATTGATTTAAAAATTTTAAAATAAAATCCCTTTGAACAAGCCAAAACAATCCATCCAAGAAATTATTCATTACTACTGAGTTGCTGAGGTGCAAGGATAGTTTAACATTTGGAAAATAATCAATATAACTAAGCATATGAAATAATAATATCCCACAACATATCAGAAAAAACACAAAGTAACATCATATAAGAACAAAATACCATAAAGACTTAGGATTATGAACTGTATCCATTTAAAATCAAAAGCAAGCATTGTCTTCAAGGAGTATAAACCTAGCAAATTGAAGAGTAAATCACTTCCAGTTTTATATCTCAAACTGAAAATGCAACAATAAGATACTTGGAGCATCTTAGAGAATCACAAGAGACTAATTGAGCCAATACTTTCAGCAGTAGCAGTCTTCCAAATAAACCCTCAAAATTGAACTTATCAATATAAAAATAATAAAACCAAGATACAATAATAACAAGAGAAACCTAATTCAAATTAAACTACAAAATTCATAAATTGTTTGGAGATCAACTTACCAAAGTACAGAAAAGCAGACATTCATTTACAAAATTCTTAAATAAAGATCAAACTAATATCTGGAGGCATATTCAGTGTTAATGACTAAGCCATGCAAAGGCAATACTAATGACAATACTTGCAATGGTAATTTACTGAAACCAAATAACCAATGTGATTTTTAAAAATTTTGGTTTAAAAGATAATAAATTCATTTGGGAAAATAAAATATCTAGAACATCAAAGGAAATAATGAAAAGTAGTAGGTATGGGGAAGAATAGCATTTCCAGACTTCAAATTTTTATTATAAAACTTGTCATCAAAGAGAGATCAATGGAGTAGACCAGACACAAGGGAGAATCAGAAACAGTGGAACTCAATAATTCAGTGCTAAATATACCAGAAATTAGAGATTACTTAATTTAAGAATACCCAGTCTGATTTAAAATAAAAAAACTGCTGTGAAATCTGGAAAGTAGTCTGGCAGAAATAAAGCTAGATCAACCATTCACAACATATTCTACAATACATTTTAAATGGCTATGTGACCTTAATATTAAAGAACATCATGATCATATTATGGCAAATCATATATCTACCATAGCTATGGGTATGAGCTGTAGTCTTAACTAAAAAAAAAGGATAGATGTGTACCCCAGGACTCAAGCCCATTTGTCTAAGATACTTCTTTTTGTTGGAAGCTAATAATTCAATATTCTGTGACTGAGGGCAGAAGCTGGTAAGAATTTGAAAAGAGAAACACAGATTGAGATGCTCTTCAAGCAGAGGTGCCTAAAGAAATATAACCTGAGAAGAAACAACAAACAGAAAAATTGCCATCTTGACCAAGTCACTTATCTTGATTTACCACACTAGTTTGGGGAATGTCCCCTTGGGTTAAATTTGAGATTCTTTTCTTGGTTGATTGGCTATAGTCACAGTATTTCATTTCAACTTAGAGGGAGAGTTCAATCTTTCCATATACTGTCTGGTATGCTTCTATTTGTATAACTTCTCTTATTTGTGTTTACTATCAGCTTTGATGAATGGGTCCATTTGTTTTTGACTATGTATAGAAAATTTTGGTAGAAAGAGTCAAAGCTTAGATATATAGCTGCAGACATTCCTTCCTTAGTTAAGAGCAGTGATCAAGATCAAAGTTGAATCTAAAAATTCTTTCTCCTAGACAAATAATATATTGGTGGAAGATAGATGTAATTTTAGCTCAGTACTTCTTTCTGTGAGAACAGGGCAGTCAGTCTCAAGACTACTATCTTTTATTTCCTACCTGTCAAGAATTAAATGATTCCTTGGAGAAGGATTGATAAAAGAACATCTAGAGATATATATTCACACTTCAATTTGTGCTGCCTCGATTCCTTCATTAGTTTGCTTTTTTATTTCTTTAATATACACAGACCTATTTTTATGATAAATTCAAGCAAGGTTGCTTTCCTTATTATGCTAGATACATTCATTCATCTGTGTGTATGCAGAAGTGATTTAGTTTCATGTCATCAAAGTTATTTATCTTTTTGTAATTGCTTCTAAAAGCTATGTAGGTGTTGCCTATATAGATTAATTGTTTCCACACAGGTATCCAAAATGTTGCTCAAAGGTGTGACTGTAAGCTCAATAAGCAACAACAGAGTGATAGGACATCTAAAAAACTCCAATGTAGTCTTAGACTCCTGGGATTTGGGAGTTGATAATCCCACTGTCTTTTGACCCAGTCAGACCAAATCTGGAGAATCACATTGAGTCTGGGCAATGCATTTTAGAATGAACAAAAATAAGCTCCAAATCCTCAAAACAAGGGTAATTTGATTTAAAAAAAACTGCTTCAAGTTCATGCCATATGAGTCTTTGAAGGAATATGAGATGTTTTACTTAGAGAATAGAAGTAAATAGGAGTAAAGCTAGAACTCTCCATAAATGCATGATAAGCAATCATGTAGAAAGGGAATTATACACCTGTTATGTCTGGACCCCAGAGGAAATAGCTAGGAACAATAAATGTTCATTTCAAAGATACCAATTTATACATGATAACAGGAAAAAACTCCCTAGGATCATACATTTAAAGCTAGAAGGAATCTTAAAGGGTAATACAATATGACTGATTCATTTTACAGATGGGCAAACTAAGGTCTAGAGAGGTCAAATAACCTGCCCATGATTCCACACTAGCATCTGGAAGAGCCAGTATTAGAAATCATAACATCATACTCTAAATTCCATGTTTTGGATTTTTTTCCCTTTGCATCATGTTGCCAACCACAGTTAGAGCTACTCCCAAAGTGGATTGGGCTTCTTTGGTGACTAAATGCTTTCCTGATATTGGAGCTCTAAAGAAAAACCAAAACAAAGCAAAATGAAACAAAATCCAAATAGTCTTTTCCTTGTAGAATATAGAGATTCTTGTTCAGATGTGGATTGCACAAGGTATTCAACAAAGTTCCTTACTGAAGAATGAAATTTCTGAGACTCTATGACAGACACACTCTAGTTTCCCTCCTTCAGGTTATCAATGTCTTTCTTCAAATTTAGGGCCCAAAATGAAACATTTAATTTTTCATATAGATTTGGACCAAGTTCAAGTACAATTAGGCTACTGCCTCTCTTTCTCCAGAAATTATACTTCTCTTAATTAAAGAGCTATTGTCATTATAAATAATTCAAACATACTATAGCATGAAAAAGTGGGGGAAATGAGAGTGGGGAGTTTAAAGGGAAAATGGGAGGAATGAACAAATTCTTTATCTGAAGATTAGCATAGAGGTAAGTATAAACCAGGAAAAGATTAAATTATAATGTTTTTGAGCATTCCTATGATAAGAAGACACTTTCATAAAAAAAGGTTCCAGTAGATTAAGGCATAGTTTATCTGGATTTATCTTTATCACTTATAATGTATTAGGTGAAAAATAACATTTCCTTGTGAGGTATATCAAGATCAAAATGTTCCTTTCAGATTCAAAAGAGTAATAGGATTAATTACCTAACAATAGTAGAAGAGAAATTTGAGAAAACAACTAACTTCCCCTCCTGGGTCTTTGTCATTTTGAGGTTTTTCTCTGGTTAAAGCAGAAAATACCAAATTCCAGAGATTAAATCATGCCGCAGTAAAACCATTCCTCCAAATGTGATTTAAGCATTAATGCTCCATCAGACTTTAAAAATGCACAACAAAATCACCAGGGCAACATAGTGGTTTGGAAGATAGTTTAACATTTATAAATGTATGTGGCTGAAAATTTTAAAAACATGCAGTACAACTAACAAACCAAATACAATTATCTCAACCAAATTTTCTTTGACCATGTCAGCTCACCATGGTTATTTAGCAATTAATTATTTCCTAAATATTTCATGTTTATTGGAGA
Source organism: Macrotis lagotis (assembly GCF_037893015.1). Lineage (NCBI taxonomy): Eukaryota > Metazoa > Chordata > Mammalia > Peramelemorphia > Peramelidae > Macrotis > Macrotis lagotis. The sequence goes on from NC_133662.1 coordinate 199,651,464, forward strand.
ATTTTGTCTCCCCCAATTATACTGTGTATACTCCTTGAAGAGGTTGACATATTTAATATGACATCTGTATTTTCAACAGGGCTTGGACATAGAACATAATAAATTAAGGAAATAAATGGATAATAATCCATGGGGTAGTAGAGAATATTGGAGTAAACAAAGAAGGCTGCTGTAGCATATCATCTTTGACAATTTATGCAAACCTAACTGATAGGTTACTATCCTGAGCATAATAAAATACACATATAGGAAATTATTATTGGAAATGGAGTTGAGATAAACATATGGGCAGTGGTAGAGGACAGGGAATGTTCAAAGACTTTGAAAGACTCTACCATATTGGAGTGATCCTCTATGGAAGATTTGTAGAGGACAAAAACAAGAATTTCCTAGGATGAGAATGAAACGATGAATGCTTTGATATCATAGAAGAGATTCTTGGTCAGGTATGGGATGGATTAAGTGATCTCTAAATATCCTTCCAAATATGATATTCTTTGATTCTGGGAATTTGGAAAGCAGGGGCAGAAAACCACAGTACACTCAACTCCATGCAAAGATATTACCTGCACATGCTAGGGATTCTTCAAATGAAAGGTTGGATATGTATTTAATTAAAACATGGCTGCAAATGGAAAGAAATAGAAACTGGTTTACCCACTAACATTTTTTAGTAATAATGGATCCATTGGAATAGTACTACTACTATTAATATTTAGACTTTGAAATCCTCATTTGGTTTTTTAGTAAGGAGGTGACCCAAGAAACCAAGTTTAATAATGAGGCTTTCAGGGTTTAGGGAATAAGTGAAGGGTAAAGTAGAGAGAAAATATATTCTCCTCTTTCAAAAGCTATGACAATAGATTGGGCGGGGCCAAGATGATGACAAGAACTGAAAGTTTCATAGGTACTCTCTCATAAAACTCATAAGCTAAGAACTCTAACTAAATTTTCAAGAGACAGAACCCACAGAGGGACCCAGTGAGGTAGTTCTCCTACTCACGGTAACCTGGAAAAGAGCAGAAAGGCTCTGCTCCCTGGGGTTGGAGGGGCAGCCCACCAGAGGGGTGGCCCACCAGAGCAAAAGAACTTAAGCCTCCTGGAGGCAGCCCCAGGGAGCTGGGAGCTGGGGCTCCCAGCAGTGGGGGAGTTTCCTGAGCTACCTCCCGGACAGCACCGGGCACAAATTGGGGGAACAGCAAGGAGGACCTCTGCCAGAGCAAGCACATGAAGCCCAGCCTTCAGGGCACACAGAGAGCAGGGTGGCTAGCTCAGCCCAGTTCCAGGAAACAGAAGCAGGTGGAGCCAGTAAGCAGGAGCCCCCAGGGCATGAGCCCATTGAACCTAGGGAGGGGAGTGAAGACAGAGACTACCAAGCTCTGCCCCTGGAACAGGACTCTGGGGCTCTGAACACATTCAGATCCTGATCGCAGTCTAGACCCCCCCCATAAAACAGCAGGAGCCCCCTCCACCTCAGCCCCGTGGCAGAGGGGGGCACATATGGTCACTCACAGACCAGGAGGGAGGAAAGAACCTCATGCACTGAGACCCTTGTGGGAGTGTCCCAAAAGCTCAGGAAGCACCCCAACACCAGGCTCAGGCTGGGGAAATGAGCAAGCAGAGAAACAAGAGGAAGACCATTGAGAAATATTTTGCATATGAGCCCAAGAGGGATCAGTCTGAAGGTAAGGAAGCACAAGCTCCTGCATCTAAAGACTCCAAGAAAAACAGAAATTGGGCTCAGGCTATGACAGAGCTCAAAAAGGACTTTGAAAATCAAATGAGGGAGCTAGAAGGAAAAACCTGGGAAAAGAAATGAGAGAAATACAGGAAAAACATGAAAATGAAGTCAACAACCTAGTCAAGGAAATTCAAAAAATGCTGAAGAAAATAACATGCTAAAAACCAGTTTAGGTCAAATGAATTAAACAGTTCAAAAAGTTATTGAGGAGAAGAATGCTTTAAAAAGCAAAATGGGCCAGATGGAAAAAGAGATAACAAAACTCTCTGAGGAGAAACAAATCCTTCAGACAAAGAATAGAACTCAAGGAGATTGATGAATTTACGAAAAACCAGGACTCAATACTTCAAAAGCAAAAAAATTAAAAATTAGAAGAAAATGTGAAACATCTCATTGAAAAAACAACGGATATGGAAAACAGACTTAAGGAAAGATAATTTAAAAATTATTGGAATACCTGAAAGCCATGATCAGGAAAAGAGCCTTGACATCATTTTGAAAGGATTACTACAGGAAAATTGCCCTGATACTCTAGAAGAAGAGGGCAAAATAGAAATGGAGAGAATCCACTGATCCCCCCGAGAAAGAGATCCCAAAAAACCAACCCCTAGGAATATTATAGCCAAGTTCCAGAACTCCCAAGTCAAAGATAAAATATTAAAAACAGCCCAGAAGGACACAGTTCAAATACCGTGGAGCTGCAGTCAGGATAACACAGGACTTAGCAGCAACTACATTTGAAGCTCATAGGGCTTGGAATATAATATATTGGAAAGCAAAAGAGCTTAGAATGCAACTAAGAATCAACTACCCAGCAAGGCTGAATGTCCTCTTCCAGGGAAAAAGACGGACTTTCAATGAACCAGGGGAATTTCAAATGTTCCTGTTGGAATGGCCAGAGCTAAACAGAAGGTTTGATCTTCAAATACAGGACTCAGGTGAAGCGTAGAGATTGAAGGAGAAGGGGAAAATATGAGGGACTTAATGATGATGAACTGCGTGTATTCCTGCATAGAAAAATGACACTGATAATACTTACATGAACCTTCTCAGTTAATAAAGCAGGTAGAGGGAGCTTTTATAGTTGAAGCATAGGAGAAAGCTGAATTTGAAGATAAAATATGGTGTAAAAATGGAGTCAATAGAAAAAAAGGGGAATGTAATGGGACAAAGAAAAAGGAGAGGGGGAATGGGCCAAGATATTTCATATAATAAAATTTTTCTTTATTACAATGAGCTACGGCAATGACATGTAAGTGAGAAAGGCAAGGGGGAATCAGGGAATCTTCGCTCTCATTAGAGGTGGCTAGGAGAGGAAACAGCATATATACTCAATGGGGTATAGGCATCTAGAGTAAGAAGGAGGTGGGGAGACAGATGGAAGGGAGGAGATGTGAGTGATGGAGGAGAGGATGGACCATGGTGGGAGAGTGGTCAGATATAACACATTTTCTTTTTTACTTCTTGCAAGGGACTGGTCCAGGACCATAGGGCCAGGTGGATGCTGGGCCTAAGGGGGGTGGTATGGAAGCTCCGGGCCTCTTGACCCCAGGATCAGGGATCTCTCTGCTGTGCCAATCAGCTACCTTACAGCAGAGTCAGAGTGAAAGGAGAAAGAAAATATAGTACATGGTAGTGGAGAAATGCGAAAGGAAGGATTTGCAATCAGCAATGGCAATGGTGGAAAAATATGGAAGTAACTTTTGTGATGGACTTATCATAAAGAATGTGATCCACCCATGACAGAGTTGGTGGTGTTTGAACACAGACTGAAGCACATTTATTATATTATTATTATTATTATTATTATTATTAGGGGAGTAGTGCAGGGCAAATGGGGCTGGGTGGCCTGCCTGAGGCCTCATAGCAAGGTGATCGGTTGGGTGTTGGAGGCCGGATTTGGACCTCGGTGCTCCTGGCTCAAGGGCCAATGCTCTGTCTGCCACCCAGCCACCCCTAGAATTATTATTATTTTATTTTATTTGGGGTCCTTTTCTCCCCTTATTTTGGTTTTTGCAGGGCAGTGGGGTTCAGGTGGCTTGCATGTCACACAGCTGGTTGATTGTTGGGTGTACGGGGCTGGATGTGGGTTCAGGTGCTCATGACTCCATGACTTTTGCTCTGTCCATTATGCTACTTGGCCATACCTACAATTATTACTATTATTTTTTTAAATATTAATTTTTTTCTCTCCCCTTTACTTTATTGCTCAAGCGAGTCTATATTTATAGGGGAGGGGGCATTTCATTTACTCTTGAACAAGAATATTTTATTAATGTATAAAAACATTATTTGTACAAAATGAGAATAAATATTAAATAAAAAAAGACTTAAAAAAAAGAAAAAAAGCTATGACAATAATAGTGACAATAGTGATGACTTTTGACTGATAGACTACTATCCTTTTCCATGTTATAATATAAAAACCTTTCATTAAAGTTTACTGAAAGTTTTAAAGATAGTCTTTGGAAGGAAAATGCTTGTACCATTTATTTGAAAAGCACTATCTATAAAAGAAATGAGTAATTCTGGCTAACAAAAAACTTCTAGCTGATTAGGTGGTGAGCTCAGGTTTTTATCTCTTGCAGAAGGAATATAAGGGATTATAACAATTAAATTTCATAATTATGGGATAAAAATCTTGATCACTACATCTTAGCTTTAATTCTGTGAAAGTGATATAGAAATAGCCACCTGTGCCTGGGAGAGACAACCAGTTTAACATTGTGTAAGCCATCAAAGTTGTCGTCTTTGAGATCTGGTAGGACAGAAAATAGTTGAATATTTCTTAAAGTTTCATATCAGTGCACTTCTGGCATAATGATAGTACAGAAAAATTCACAAATACCTTATTTTCTCAATATCTAACTATTTATTACAATGTATTTTTTTTCAACTCAAGAACAGATGACAAAAATTCATCTTATTTAGTGAATCTTTGGTTGTTAACTGAAATGCATGTTGTATCCAATAAACAATTTCCTGTTCTGGCTGCATCCATGGGATTAGACAGTGGGGAACACTCAAGGTCATCAGCATAATCACTGTCCAAACAGCTCTGTTTCTCAGGGATACCAATGATATGTCAGGGTCTCTCTCCCTTGAGAATCTATTGATTTTGTAATGAAAAAAAGATAAAAGCCTCAGATATTCATTTTTTCTTTCTCTCTCCTTAAATACCTTGTATTGGTTTTATTGCTTTCATATATCTATATAGCAATTATTTTATTTATTATACAAATTCTTATATACATTATGCATATTATCACCCTCATGGACTGTATAGAGATAGACTGTGAATTCCTAAGAATAGGTATTCTTCCCACTTTTGTCTATATATCCTGCACATCTGGAACTTAATTGATGATCAAAAAGTGCCTGTTGTTTGATAAATTGGTTAATTTTCAGTATTGGGATTTAATGTCTCAGAATTTAAGGTTCTACTAACCATTTTTGAAGTTCATCATCATAAAATATAGGATCATGATTACTAGTGATAGTCATATAATGTTAAAAGGAACAGTAAATTGAGGGAAGGTATTTGTGAGATGTTTCAATTTATTTTTACAAAATATTCTACATAATAAAATATAGTATTCTGGACAGAGAGCGATTAGCAAGTTTGCAATCTTAGCATTTTCTTCACGTATTCTCTTCAACTCCCATATTTGATTAATTGGCAAGAGTTTGTTTTGTTCTTTCTAAAACATATTATTCAAATTCATCTCCATTTCTCCACTTACATAGCCTCCACCCTATATAGTCATCAATCAAAAAGTATTTACCAAGTACTATGTGTAAGAGAAATGGCCAGATGCTGGAGATACAAAGATAAAGAGGACCTATTCTTGAGTTTACATTCTCTTGGGTGAAATACCAGAAATATATATCTACATATATCTACATGTATTTATAACTATGTTGTACATACATAGGGTTGTGTTATATGTGTATATTTATATATGTATGGACATTATATACATATATCATAAGCATATATAGAACAATTATGAAATAAATATCAGACAGTTAAATACAAGATAATTAGGGAGATATGTCACTAAGAGTCTTGAGTGGACTAATAGAATAGCCTTCTAATTGGTCTCCCTGTTTTAGATTTTTTTTTTACCTTTCCTAATTAGTCATCTTCACAACTGCCAAAAATCAAATTTACAAAGTTCTAATTAAAATTTTTAAAACTTGTGATTACTTTAGAATAAATATCTATTTCTCAGTCTCTTATTCTTTACTATCTGTTTTCCATAATTTCATTCTAACCTTTTGTCTAAATGTGTCAATCTATCATCCATTTCAATTCAAGTAGGGATTGTTTTATTCTTTGGACAGGTGACACAATGGATAAAATGCTCGACCTGCAATTAGGAAGATCTGAATTTAAATATAAACCGTATTTTCTTGCTACATAACCCTTAATTCACTTAACCTGTTTAATTTAAATCCCCTAGACAAAGAAAAGGTAAACCACTCTAGTATCTTGGTCAAGAAATCCTACAAACAGTATTGGTAGATTATGATCCACAGAGTCACAAAAAGTTGTATAAAACTGAAAAATCAAGCAACAACAAAATTATCTTTTACAATATATTTCATTAATATAAGATACTTGTCTTGAAACAGTTTGCATGATGTAAAAATAGAAGCAAAATTAATCCATTATTTGTTTATATATCATTATGCAAACAAGAGTATAAGAGATGTCATCAGAAAGAAGCATAAATATTTTTAAAAATAGTCAGTCACATAGCAAGAATAGAACATAACCAGTAGAAATTGGAAGTTCTGCTGATATTTGTAAATTACCAAGAGAGACAGGAAAAGAGACAGCTTATTGGGTTCATCCTTTCTAATACAGTTATGAGAAGAAAAGTTTAAAGATGGGCAGTAATAGGTGGATTGCATTGTACAACACTGCAGGGAATATACAAATCTATGTTCTATAATCTGGTCTGCTGCTTATTGAAGGTTTTGTGGCAGTATTGATAGAGAACCAAACTTGGAATTAGACTTACTATACTGTGTAACCATGTACAAGTCACTTAATCTCTGTTCACCTTGGTTTCATTATCTGTAAAATATAAGTAACAATCTCACCTCTTTAAAGGGTTGTTGTAAGGATCAAATGAGTATGTGTAAGGTATTTTCCAAACTTCAAATTTCTATATAAATGTTAGTTATTATTCTTTACGATTGTATCACTAGAATTTTAACCTAATAGCCACAATTAATTCTTTTTTCAACAGTTTTTTCTTTTTTTTTCCAATTACATGCAAAGAGAGTTTTCAACATTCATCCTTTTGAAAGATTTTAAGTTCCACAATTTTCTAACATCTTCCTTTGTCTTGCCCCTTCCCAAGGCAGTAAACCATCTGATATAGGTTGTACACATATAATCTGTATATAATATATTTCCTTATTATTCATATTGTGAAAGAAGAATTAGAGCTATGGGGGAAAACCTATGAGAAAGAAAGAAACAAGAAAAAGAAGTTTAAAAGTGAATATAGTGTGTTTTACTCTACAGAAGACTTCTTAGTTTTTCCTCTGGATGTGGATGACATTTTCCTTAATAAATCTCTCAGAATCGTACTGGACCACTGATCTGCTGACAGGAGCTGTGTCCATCACAGTTGATCATCTCACAATTACTGTTAATGCCACAATTAATTCCTTATTGATTCATACAGACTCCCTATGCCTGAAATGTATTTCTTGTTCATCTCTGTGTTTAAGGTTTGTCTTCCTTCCAGGCTTAGTTCAGAAACCTCTTCTGACTTGAAACCTTTCCTATTCCATGTTCTTAGATTTCTCTCATTCTGAAAATCAACTTGCATTTATTTATCTATGTATCTATCTATGTATTCATTCATTTATTTATTCATTCATTCATTTATTTATTCATCTATCTATTTATTTATTTATATATTTAGTTAGTGTGAATTTTCATTCACTCTGCCTAGAATATAAGTTTTTTAGGGCAAGTATTTTTTTCCCTATTTTTGTCTCTGCTAGGTCAGCACACATTAATATATACATTATATATATATATATATATATATAGAGAGAGAGAGAGAGAGAGAGAGAGAGAGAGAGAGAGAGAGAGATCATAGTATTTAATAAATGTGTGCTGAATAGAGCATGTTCCTTTGTAACCCCTCTGTATGGCACTTGGAAAGCACTTAATGATTTCTTTTGACTAACCCTGTGCTGCCAAATTATGACTATTTGGGAAAATAGTAATTCTGTCTTTTATCACCATTAATGTCCTAGATAGATGGAGAGGGCCTTTTTTGCATTTGAGGGGAGATGCTGTCAATTCCAACAAATTTATCCCAGCATCTTTGTCCATCATTACTCAGCTTGGAGCTGAAAGTCTAATTCTCCTTAGGAGTGGAGTTTAGAGGCTTCCATCAATATTAACTTCATTGACTATTATTTGCAAAGATTGCCACTCATCAATCTGTTTCCATGGATTGCCATGAGCATTTGAGTATGAACCCTCAAATGACCAGGCAAACAAATAGCATTCCCTATAAGGAGAGATGCCAATACCATTGCAAATAAGATTACATAATTTTCTCATTAGGATTATGGTAGATAAAGATGATGAAAAGAAATGACTATATGTTCTCTGAGATTTGAGACCTTTTTTCAATAAAAGGACTCTCCTGGCTGTCATTATTGTTGATTTCTAAACCACAACACTGAAACTGCAATGAAAAAGGACAGAAAACCAATGTGGTTGCTCTAGTTACTCATAGACTGAGATTATTAACTTTTCTTCACCCATAACTTTCCCATCAATTATATATATATATATATATATATATATATATATATATTATATAATTCATATATGTAATCTTTTTCAAATCTAATCAACATCTTCTATCAGCTTTCATTTTTAATCTCTCTTTTCAAATCTGTCATTGTTTAACAAACACTCTTCCTCTTCATCCTGATCCCACAAAACATTGTAACTTCTTGATTCATCAACCTCAACTCCCATAATTTACATCTCCACTCTATTTTAGTCAGTACAGGGATGATCATTGCTTAGACCTCATCATCCCCCCAAAGTTTTCCACTACCCACAATTTCGATGGTAATTTCATGTCCTCCTCCTCCCTCTTCTCCTTCTCCTTCTCCTTCTCCTCTTTCTCCTCCTCCTCCTCCTTCTTCTTCACCTTTCTTTGCATCCCTCATACTTAACATAGTACAAAGTCCTTAGTGTTTAATTACTTGTTGATAGACAGTTTGACTCTCCCTCTATTCTTGCCTTATTGTAGCTATTGGAGATCATTTGTCCTCTCCTATTTACATCTGTGTGGCTTTCCACCATGTCTACTCTTGTCCTTCCTTCTTCTTTTCACAGTTTTACTCCTATGAGTTAGCAGGTTTACTGTACATTTTCCTCCATCTTCAAATAGCTAATTGATTTCCATCTTCAATTGTCTGCTGTTATTGTTCCTACTTCTGAGACACTGGATACTGAGAGAATTGTAGAACCCTGCTAGCTGGGTCCACCGTAAAATTATGTAATCTAATTTCAGTTGGACTGACATTGATATATGGTAATCCTTTTTTCATCTCTTGATTGACTCTCTATCATGTTCCTTAAAATGATTACCATCACCAACTTTTCCCAGTCTTCTTAAGCATCAATTGTCATCCTCTCTCTCATAAAGTGACTATACCTCGCATAGGAATTTAAGGTCATTTGTCATAAGCAGGCTCACATATTCAACCCTTCCTTAAAATGAAAAAAACCACCTTCTTCCCTTTTATGCAGATGTGGAGAACTCTGAATGTACAATACTACAAATACTTATAGTCTCAGTTGCTATGTTCATTACTTTTGCTAAACTGATTTGTCTTTAATTCTTTTTGTTCTGTTATAAAGGATGTCTCTGTAAAGAGGGGAGAACAGAAAGAAATATTGAAATGAAATTGATGTCTAAACAAAATTAAGATTTTAAAAATCCTTCTACATCTTCCCCTGCATTTTTCTTCTGTGCTTTAGTATTTAGGGAAAAGGGGTGTTTTCCTTGCCAAGACTAAAATCAATATGTGGACTCAACAGTGCCTAGAAATTTTGGGGGGAATTTCTCCCATTGAGTATTCTCTTTCTATCACATGCTGTCTTTCTCCATTTTTTTCAATCATCTAAAACATATTCTAATTTTTCCCAATTTCAAAAACTTTCACTTCCATTTTTTAAGTTATCATTCCAAATTTCCTCACTTTCAAGCCAAATTCTTAAAAAAAGAACAATTTACATTTGCTTTTTTACTTCCTCACCTTCCACTTTCTTTTTGGAATTAGAGATTCTCAGTCAGAAAGTTTCTCAAAATCACTTTGTTCAACCTGTATTTTAATTTTTTTTTATTTTTAAGGCAATTGGGCTAAGTGACATGCCAAAGATCACACAGCTAGCAAGTCTTAAGTGTTTCAGGTCAAATTTGAACTGAACTCCTCCTGGCTCCAGTGCTGGTGCTCTATCTACTGCATCTCCTAACTGCCCCAGTTCAACCCATATTTTTAAAAAAATCCCTTCTCTAACAATCAATAGTCTTCTTTTTTGCTCACCCCTCTACCATCTATTTTTCAACTCCAAAGTTTATTGATGATTTCTTTATGACTGTATAAGACATCGTTTTTGTCAGTTCTCATGAGGCTGCTACCATTGTTAATTTACCCTTTCTTCTGTTGATTTCTACATATGTGCTTTCTCCTGGTTCTCTTTCCACTTCATCAAGCAGCTCTCATCCTCTACAAATGGGAATGCCTCTCTAGGCTCTAGTCCCAACTCTCCTTTCTCTTTTCTCTAGACTTCATTCCTTGGTTATTTCATCTACTCTCATGGAGTTCACCATCATCTCCAAGTATGGTTTGAAACTATGGATGTACATTTCTCCTAATTCAGGTTTTCCCATTGGTAGTTCCTTTCCATTTTAATAAAGAAACTGAGGAATCACTTGAATGATGTAACTGAGCTGCCCGTTCTAAATCTATGCTTATTTGCTGAATATATCAGTAATTCCACATAACACTATACAGAGATTAAAGTTAAATAGTTATCTCATGGTTCCAGAATAAGTAGTTCCTCCAACTCCTGTTTCCTTGGGCATCCATAAGCCTATAGAATAGATATCGTGGTATAACAACCATGTTTAATAGAAGGCCTAAGAGGAATATAGAGAGGTTTTTTTAAAAAAAAATTTCCCTCTGAGTTCTAAAAGCTGTTCATTAAACCATCTCATAAACACGGGTTAGTGGCCTGGTGCCCTGGAAAAGATGATGACTGCCATCTACTGGACTCATACTGAACTGCAGAGAGTGGCCACAGGCCATGCTGAAGGAATGTATATCATTTAAATGCCAGAGGACTTATCTTGATCCTTAAGGTACTACAGAGAACTATGAGCAGAACAGAGCCTACCAAACAAATGGGGATGAGCACCGCCTTATGGAGAAGAGCTGAATTGTGGGAGCAGTGGAGCAGAAGTGAATATTGGTAAACTGACTTCGGTGAGACAGCAAATAGCAGGAATAGCAAGGAAACTACCAGTGAGATCTGCCCTGAGGAGGGGAGCTAAGGAAAGTAAGGAGCCTGAATCACCTTCCATGTTCCCCATTGACCCAAACCCAAGTTTGAGTCCAACCAATACTATTGATGAGTTGACAGAACCTGGGCAAGTCATCTTACCTCTCTGAGACTCCATTTGCCCAAATTTCCTTGAGCTTATGTAAAATAAATATAATAATACATCTAATGCTTATTTCTAAAGATTGTTGGGTGATTTGAATGAGAAAAACCTAGGAAATGCCTTATAAATTTAAAGCATTCTGAATACAAACTTCTACTATAATTATTATTTTTGAAGCAATAAAAGAGGATCTGCAGTTTAGAAAGAAAGAAGAAAAAGGACACGGGCATGGGGAGGTGAATCTGGACACATCCAAATGTTTCAGGTTAAAAGGCATTCATCCAGTCAATAAACATCCATTAGGCACACGTGTGTGTGTGTGTATGTGTGTGTGTGTGTGTGTGTGTGTGTGTGTGTGTATGAGAGAGACAGAAACAAAGACAGAGACACACAGAGAGAGAGAGACAAAGATAGAGAGACAGAGAGTAGGAGGAGACAGACAGACAACAGAGACAGACAGTCAGAGAGAAGAACAAGAAGAAAAAGAACAAGAAGAATAAAGACAAGAACAAGAAACAAAAAAGGTGGAGGAGGAAGAGGAGGAGGGGAAGAGGAGAAAAAAGAATGGAAGAAAGGAAAGAAAAAAGAAAGGGGGAAAGAGGGAGGAAAGGAAAGAAAGGAGGGGTACAGAAAAGGAGGGAGAGGAGAAAGGAAAAGAGGAAGGGAAAGAGAAGGAAGGAAGGAAGGAAGGAAGGAAGGAAGGAAGCCCTATTCCTGCTTTAAGGAATATACTCCATGCTAATAGAGGAGACAATGGATAAACAACTATGCAATAAACAATGTTTTCAGAGTAGATGAATGAAATCTTAAAGGGTAAGACACTTCTTAAGTGGAGGAACCAGGAAAGATCTCCTGAAGAATATAGGATTGTAATTAAATCCTAAAGGGGAAAAAAGAGAAGGTAAAAGGATGAGGTGAAGTTGGAGAATATTTCAGGCAGAGAGCACAAGTAATGCATGGACACAGAGACATTTGATATTCTAGGAGCTACAACCAGACCAAAGTAGCTAAATCATAGACTGTGCGGAAAGGAATTCAGTGTAAGACCCCCATAAACACTTGGTTACAAAGAGCTTAAATACTAGGGTACTTCATATTTGTTTTTTGAGGTACTAGAGAGTTAGTGGAACTTTTTGAAAATAGGAAGGAGGGAAAGATGACATGGTGAGCGGAGAAACCCGAACTTGTTTCCAAAGGGTGCAAAGTGGTCAACCAATAAGCATCTATAAAGCCCAGTGTTAATTATTGAAAAGATAGAGAAAGGTAAAATCAAAGTCCCTGCTTTCAATGAGCTCACATTATGATGAGGAGACAACATGTAAACACTATATATATATATATATATACATATACGTATATATATATACATATATATATACGTATATATATATATATATATATATATATATATATATATATATATATATAGATATATATATATAATAGACAAGGGGACTGCAGGAGCCTCCTAGAGAAGAATGAAATTTGAGCTTAGTCTTAGTGAAAGCCAGGATGATAATATTGTGAGAGGAGCAGAGCAGTGTAATACCAAATGGAGAGAATAAAAGGATCATTGAATTAAATTACAGATATGATACTTTTTATGAAATGGAGAGAACTATACAATTTAAGGAAGAAACAGCTGCTTGACCTCCAAGGAATGATACTATGAATTTAGACTGCCACCACATGAGAGATCATTCAGTAAGAATAAGACAGAGGAAATAATCATTGGTGTGATTCAAGACTCCCTGAATCATTGATTCAACTATTTATTGGCCTAAAATATTTTTTTAAGAAAAGGGAGTGGGATGGGAGGAGAATGAGGAGTTGGTGAAACATCAAGAATTTTGCAAAATTGGAATTGAAATTTGATACCTCATGATATTTCTTATGTCTGTCCTAATCCACTTTAAGCAACCTTTATCTTCTCTATGCCCTATGGTAGCATGGGACATGAAAAAAACAACAACATGAGGGTCAAGACAGTGGATGACTCAAGGAGAAAATGAGACCTTTCAACCATGCCATTTGTCAGCTCTTCCTCTTATTTATATTCTTCTAAAAGTGATCATTAGAGTTAAATGCAATACTTTAGATGTCATCTGATAAGGGATTACCACCTCATTCCTAGAAACTGAGAGTATCTTGATGAAATCCATAATTTCATTAGCCTTATCACACTACTCACTCATAGAGATTTTGCTCCACCAAGATATCCAGAAGACTATTCTTGAGTAAATTGAAATCTCACCCATTATTCCACTTTCTACTTGTAATGTTGGCTTTTCTAACCAAATCTAGTCCAGTTCCTTCTCTTTATAGGTGTCAAAGTGAATTTCCTAAAGCTCAAGTCTGAAAATATTAATACCTTGAACCTAATAAACCCCAGTTGCTCCCTATTACCTCTAGGATCAAGAATAAAATCCTTCTTGGGGCTTTTAAAACTGTACCATTTCCATTTTCTCAGGATTCTCATACTTAATTCAGCTCCATGTACTATATAATCCAATGACATTAACCTTCATTTTTTTGTCTATCACTTTTCACTGGTTTTGCCCCATGCCTATAATGCTCTATGTTTAACCTCACTTCCTGTTTTCCCCTGGCTTCCTTTAAGCTGCAACTTAACTTCCGTCTAAGCCACTTATAGCCCTTCTCTATCTCTTCAGTACTAGTTTTTCCCTCTGAGATTACCTCTTATTTATATTGTATTTATCATATTTGAATTTGTCTCCCAAATTAAGATACTTGCTACCTGAGCATAGGGGCCATATTTTGGCATTTTATTTATGAGCCCAATCACTAAGGTCCCTTTCAAATCTTAATCTATGATCCAGAATGTAGCCATTCCTTTCAGCTCTATTTCATATGGATATCTGATAGGTGTGTCATCTATGCTTTTATCAAAATCATTGGCAGGGCAGGGCCAAGATGGCAGAGTTGAGAAGCATTCATCTGAATTCTATCAATATTCCCCTCCTAACTCTTTTACAATAATACCTCAAATAAAATTTTGAAGTAGCAAAGTTAAAAAAAAAGACTAGAGAAAGACATCATGTCTCTTTTTGGCCAAATGTTCAAAACAACTTAGAAGATCAGAGAGATGTTTGAATAGACATGAAGGTTGATGCTTGAGTCCGTGTGGATAAAACATTGTCTGGAACAGGAAGTGGTGCCAAAAGCAGTAGCAACTTGGGAACTTATCAAGACAGAGATGATAAATAGACCTGTCAACTAATCAGAAAAGGAATATAAAGGTCCCCTGTGCTAGCACTGGATGAAGGGCAAGGTGTTGTCTGGCAACTATAACCACATTTGAATTATAGTTCAAAAGCAGAAAAGAGCACTTTCAATCAATAGGGATCAGATGTTCTGTGAGACAGTGTGTCTCTTTGGATCATAAGGGATCAGGAACCCTGAGGGATAGGATCACTTCCAGTCCCAAAAGACCAGAAGAAGAAAAAAGAGTGAGAAAGAGGGAAAATTTGAAATTCAACATTTTAAAAAAATAATTCATTTTTTTTTACAAATAATTAGGAACTAATGAAATCAGTGGAATTAATTTCAAAATGATTTGTTGAATAGAAGAGGGCAATAACTGGAAAAAAATAGTATCTAGGACCAGGACCATGCCTCTGGACATGACAGCAGAAAAAATAGATCTTTTGAGTAATTGACCAACACCTACAGCTATATAAATAGATAGAGAGATAGATAGATAGATAGATAGATAGATAGATAGATAGAGATAGAGATAGAGATAGATTTGAGATAGAGATAGAGATAGAGACAGAGACAGAGACAGAGACAGAGATAGAGAGAGAGATATCTATATCTATATAGATATAGATGATATAGATATAGATATAGATGGATATGGATATGATATGGATATGGATATGGATATGGATATGGATATGGATATGGATATGGATATGGATATGGATATGGATATGGATATGGATATGGATATAGATATGATGGTAAGTTCTCTATAGAATTATTTCACCTGGAACGTTCACCGGAATTAATACAATCCATTTAAGGGGCAGCACAATTGGTGACAATCCAAGATAATCAGTTGTACCAATTCGATTTGTTTGCTCTTATAGGAATGGTTCTTGACAGCAATATGTACCTGAAAGGAATAGCTTTTGAATGAATGTACACTATAACAAAAATAACAGTGAATTTAATAGTACAAAGCTTTAAGGTTTAAAATAACTCCTATGAGATAAGGAGTATAGTGCATGCATTATCATTTTCACTTCATGAAATAGGAAACCTGAGCTTGCAAATCTCCTATTTCAGGATCCAAAGCTGGTACAAGTCTGAGGCAAGATTTACATTTCCAGGGCAGATAGTTGGAGCGGTGAATAGAGCACTGGCCCTAGATTCAGATAGGACCTGAGTTCAAATCTAGTATCAAAAACTTGACAGTTGCTGACTGTGTGATCTTGGACATGTCACTTAACCCATTGCTACATAAAAACAAATAATCAAAGAAAAAAGAGATTTATATCCAGATCTTACCTAGGATCCAAAAAATCTGGGAAATTTTTTATGTATAGATTATCTCAAATTCATCCCTTGAATCTTTTTTTTAGGTGTTTTTGCAAGGCAAGGGAGGGTTAAGTGACTTACTCAAGGTCACACACCTTGGCAATTATTAAGTGTCTGAGCTGATTCCAGTCAGCTTAACACAGTAAGTGATGGCTATGGCTGGATTGTATCTATTTTCCAGAGACTCTATCTAGCTAAATTTGGAGAAATTTCTCCCCAGTTGGCCGTGAGGTGGTTTATGACCACTGCAACTCTTAAAAAAAATTGACCAAGTTTTAGAAATATTGTAATCAGTGTCCATAAAGCTAGAAAATCTTGGATGTTTGAAATATTTATTAAGCATATTAGCATAAGTCATGGTGGCAAGATTTAATTTGACTCCAATTCAATTAAACAAACATTTTAATCACTTGCTGATTAGGGAGAGAAAGTGTGACAAATGTTATAGGGCAGGAAAACACTGGATACCAACATGGAGTGTGCCTGTGCTAGTTGCTGGAGGAAAAATGCTAAGAAAGTTTTTTTTTTTAAAATAGTGTTCTTCAACTCACTTATTCCAATTGTCTTAAATAAATATAATTTTAGGTGGCAGCTAGGTGGTGCAGTGGATAGAGCACAGACCCTTGAGTCAGGAATACCTGAGTTCAAATCCAGCTTCAGACACTTAATAATTTTCCTAGCTGTGTGGCCTTGGGCAAGCCACTTAATGCCATTGCCTTGCAAAAAAACTAAAAAAAAAAATAGGGTTCTTGTTCCAAAAAAAAATATTCTAGTGAAAGATATAAATATATCATACAGAGCTAGAGTTAAATAGACAAGTAACTGTAATACCAAATGATATATTTTAACTGCATATAGTAAGATAGAAGAGATAAATTGATAATGTCTAACTAGGGGGGAGGAAAGTTGAAGCATAAATCACCATCCATGAAGAACACTTCCTACAGGAATCAACATCTGAATCACAGAATCATGAAGTTGAAAGGCATATCAGCAATCATTTTATGAACATATGAGCAGAAATCATTCAGACTAAGTTTTAGACTTGCAGAGATGGAAAACTCACTGAGCTGAGTTGTAAAGAGAAGGTAAAATTTTAACATGTAAAGAAGAGGAAGAGAGGTCATCGAAAGCATAAGGGTAATCCATAGAGGTGATAGAGGGAAAAAATACAGGGCATTCTGGGTATATGACAGTTTTCTGGCATTTAAAGGTCTTCATAGCATGACTTCAACTTAACTTTGCAGCCTTACATCACTCACCTTAATATATTCTATCAACTATACTCAAACTGGCCTTTTTCCTGTTATTCACATAATGTGCTATATCATTATATTTGGAATGCACTTTTTTCTCATATCCATCTTTTGGACTGTCCAGAATCTTTCAAAGCTCAGCTCAAATGTCATTTTCTGCATGAAATCTGTCTAAATTTCCTCCTTCCCCAGACATTTGTTTTTCCTCCCAGAAATTACCTTGTATTTGTTTCTATATCCTTATATACATACATATTATTTCCCCCAATAGATTGTAATCTCTTTGAGACCAAGGATTGATAACATTTTTTTCATGTAATTCTAGTGTCTAGTATACTATCTTGCACATAGTGAAATATGGGTGCTTGTTCATTGATTGATTTATTGAGTGCAGGGAACAAGTAAGATACTAGTATACAGAGATAGAATAGATAAATTATGGAGATTACTGAATGCCAAGCAAAAGGGCTTGAATTTGAATGATAAAAAGAACCTGGAAAAAGCTTTTAAGCAGGGAAAATGATAATGATTGTTTGGGAGGGAGGAATCTAGAGAAAGAAGGATAATGGAGGCTGAAAATTTTGAGGAAGTTTAGAAATGAGTCATCAAATAATGGCCTGATCCCATGTTACTCTTTTTTGTTGTTCAGTTGTATCTGATTCTTCATGACCCTATTTGGGTCTTTTCTTGGAAAAAATACTGGAGTAGATCACTATTTCCTTCTCCAGCAAAAATTACAAATAAGGAAACTGAGGCAAAGAGGGTTTAAATGACTCATTTAGGTTCACATAACTAGTATCTGGGATCAGGTTTGATTTCCCATCTTCCTGATTCCAAGTCTGGTGCTCTATCCACTGCCTCATCTGGCTGCCCTACTCTCCTCTCCACACTATGATTAATTCAGCTACACTGACCTACTTACTTCTTTTGTACACCTGAGAGTTCATCTCTCATAGACTCTGCTTGCATTGACTGTCTTCATACCTTGAATATTTTCTCTCCTCATCTGTTTCCTGGGTTCCTTAACTTTTGTTTTGTTTTGTTTTTGTTTTGTTTTGTTTTTGCAAGGCAATGGGGTTAAATGACTTGGCCAAGGTCACACAGCTAAGTGTCTGGGGTATGATTTGAAGTCAGAACCTCCTGACTCCAGGCCAGTGTTCTATCCATTGCACCACCTAGCTGTCTTAGTTTCTTAACTTCTTTCAAGAGTCAGTTCAGATCCCAAATTCTATAGGAGACCTTTTCTTGCCCTTCATTTTGAGTCTTTTTACTCTAAGAATACTTTCCATACCTTCCATATATAATTATTTGCATATTATCTTCCATATTATAGCATGAGATCCTTTTGATAAGTGACAATATTGTGGTTTGGTACCAGTCACATAACTGCTACAGTTCTCCCTTCCACATCATTTCTTCCTCTCATGGTTTTTATTATATCACAGGCCAACTTAAGAAATTAAATAAGAATTTTGGATATTTATGTGGAAACCACATATGACCTGTAAAGACCAGCATATAATCAAAAAATACTAGAAACTCAGAGATGCATAAAATATATGTATAGTATTGTATAGTGTTTGTCCTTCATTTTTGAAGACCATGACATCAGGGAAATAATGCCATGACAAGCACATGAATTAGATTTGGATGAGAGGGATGCTGTGATATGTCACCAGCCTCATTTTCTCCTCCAGAGCCATCTGGGTCCAGTAACCATATCAACATATTTTATTTTTTAATACCATAATAAATCAGACTTCTCTTCTGGTTCAAAAGAAAGCTCAACATTTTTTAATGAAGATTTTCCAGATTGTTGGGGCATTACTTCCCTAACCTCAGTGATGTGGAAGGGATAACTACTCAAAAAAATGCTTATTGCCCCTTTAATATTGGCAAGGTTTTAGATGCATGGTTTAAAATGCTGAAGATACAAAGATAAAAGTGAAATGAAAGGTGGGTTGTGTTTATATTGTTTGAAGTAAATACACCTTTGTCAAAGTCATTGTGATATCATTGGATAAATGGAACTGTGGTGTATAGGAGACACTATTCCTAAAATTGAGGGGAATAGCATTGGGTGGATGGGGGACTTGAGTTTTCAGAGAGTCTAGATACCTCCTCTTCTCCCTTAAAGGTAACCAAGGGACACTTTGACTACATGAAATCTAACAAATTTGGCATTTAGGCAGTGGGAGGGTGGTCTGATTTGAGCTTTCAAAATGTGGACTAAAGTAAGGCTTCTTGGAGGAGGTAACTCTTGAGCTGAGGTTTAAGGAAACTAGGAATTGCAAAAGATTGAACTAAGGAGGGAGGAATAGAATTGTGGGAATGAAGAACAGTCTATGCAATGGCTCTGAGACAGAAGTAAGAAGAGGCATCAATTATTAAACACCTACTACTTCCCAAGTATTATGGTAAATTCTGGGTGAGTGGTGTAAAGTCTGGGACTTCATCAGTAGAATATTATAGATTGGAGAATAGTTAACCATGTGCTCCTCCTCCCTTGACAAAGCAACTTCTGGGATATTGGTGAAGAGTCAACTGACCCCACCTTATCTGTTGAAGTCTGGATGACCATTCAATTCCTGGGGCTGAAGAGACAATCTGGTTTCAGTTTGGATTTATATGCCCTTTTCCTTGGATTAATTTACACATTTAGATTGTAAAACCACATTCCTCATTAAGGAGGGTGGGTCAGTGGGGGCAGGGAATCGAGTTAGGATAAATGTGATTCTTGGGTCTTTTGCTTTTGCCTCAGTCTTTGTAATTGATTGGGGCCTGTTCCTCAAGAAATGAATAAAGCTTTCTCTTCACACCTTGACAGAACTCTGAAATTTATTTAAGTGTCAATTGTCCCACACAGTTTGGGGGTTCCTTGGGATTGCATGCCCATTGGGGAACTTGACCTCTCAGGACTTGGCAAAAAGGCTCCTACAGCCCAAATTTGTCAGTTTGACATTTTCTGGGAAGCCTTGGTTTCCCCCTCTGTTCAAGCGACCCAAAGCAGAGAGACTTGGTAGGAAGAGAACAGCAAATCTGTGGCAAGAACCTGACTGTCAGTGAGGATAACGAATAGTCATTAACTTTTGTGCACAAAGATCCAAAAGATGGTAAGCCTAGACCTTGGAATCTGAAGGCACTGGATTCCTGGATGTCCATTTGGGTGACTGAATGTTGGGGGTGACCCCTTCCAGTTTGGGCATAAGAGACTTGAATCTAAAGACACTTGATCCTGAGACATCTCTGTCAATATTTAAAATGGGAAGGGCCCTGTCCTAAGCCTTCCTCCACAGTAAATCAGGTAAATAAGACTAAAATATAAAGGGAAAAGAAAGAAGAAAATGATTAATTATTGTTGTCTTGTATGGGGAAATAAAAATATAGGAGAAGAAATGCATTTGTTGTGCCTTTGGGAGGGAGTGATTGTCAAAAAAGAGGCTGAAATCTCCCCACTCTGCATTCCTGAGACATCAAGAATTTATCATTGGCCTGTCTTTTGAAATTGTCAGTTTGGAAAATTCTGCTGCATTTTGTGTGATCCGTGTTTGTACCTCATCTGTCTTATGTGTTTAAAATGTCTGTTTAATTATGTGATTTGTCAAACAGGGAAAGGAGGAGTTAGCAAGTTCCCCCTAAAGAGTTCCTTGGGTAGCCTCATTTTGTTATTTTGGATTTTTAGGCAGTATTCATCTAACTGTCCCTAGCTCTTCCCTTGAGGCTGCTTTCTGCCTGTGTTACAGTGGCTCCCTCTTCACTCCTGGGTTGTCTCTTGAGCACTTAAAAGAGAGATTTTTATTTTGATTACAAAGGAATGGATTATGGAGGCCAAACTACTCATCATGTTATTCTACCATTATGAGAAGGGCCCCCCCTTCCCTGTTTATGTTCCATTCTCTTCCCAGTTCTCCATGATTCTGCAGTGCTAGAGTGTTTTCCCCTCCACTCTCTTTCAGAAAAAGGGCTGAGAGAGGGAGAGAGAGAGAGAGAGGGAGAGAGAGAGAGAGAGAGAGAGAGAGAGAGAGAGAGAGAGAGAGAGAGAGAGAGAGAGAGATACTTCAGGAAGAATTAGTAAAATAAATGTTTAAAGGGATCTTATTTTGAAGTTAAAGAAACAGGAAAGAGACAGTGAATAGCAGAAATGCTATTTTAATTTGAAAAATAGGAGTTACTAGAAAATAAATTTCAGAAAGACTGGAGAGTCAAGTTAATTCTAAAGTATATAATGTGGTTACCAAGATATGTCAGTATAGGGAAAACTAAGTAGTTAATCTTTTTCCAGAATGTTATGGTAACATTAGAGCTTCAGGAGTTTATCAATTTAGATTCTGATAATGTTGGTTATTACAGAAAATTATAGGACACATAAGGATTTAATAATAGAAGATCAACTGCCCCCTCCCCAGAAAGGTTTGTCCCTCTATAAAAGTTATTCAGCTTACTCTATTTGAAAAAGGTGGGGCGGGGGAACAGGGAATATTCTGATTAGGCTAAGGGATTTTTGGATGATTGTTTGCCTTCTCCAGGGTTTTAGCAGTTATAATCAAGAAATGCTAAATATTATAAGCTTGGAATGGAAAATGTATTGTGAAAAGTGGAATCACATCTGTGGTTTACATAGCTGCATAAGCTATGTGACTCTAGTTCTAGTTCTAGTTCAGAATAGTATGAAGTAAAGTCAAGAAGAGATAATAAAAAGGAAAGGTGGAACAGTATATTAAGCTGTATAGTCTGGGTCAGAGGTTCTGAAAGTACTGGGAAGAAAATCCAGATAGAGAGACAACTGTGGTTTTTGAACCATTTGTTAAGTGTGGAAATTGGTTGAAGCATGTAGACAGATTTGAGCAGGTTTGACTTTGCATAACACAGATGGATTTTGGGAACTTTGTAAAGTGGCTTACAAATCATTCTAAGAGAAGAAGGAAGCGGTTGTACAATGCCCCCCAAATGGAAATCAGCCCCTCCCTCACTGAGCCAGTGGTACTGTGCTAGGTGTGCAGAGTTAAGGAAAGAGGAGGGGGATTCTTAAAGGGAAAAAAAAGCTGTGCTTTGGGGAGAGTTTAGAAGAAGTTCAAGAGAAGAAAGAAAAGGGAAAGAGTGAGAAATTAGAGGAGGGAAGATTTCCTATCATTGTGCTTTCTCCCTGGGTTGGGGGAAGGATTGGTGGGATTGGACACATGGTGGTCTCAATTCCATCCACCATCTTATTAAGACTTGAAGCCTAGACTGAGTCCACCTGAGAGCCCCACCCATCCGTGGAAGGAGAGGGGGAGAGAGGAGACCTAAAGTACTTAAGCCCTAAAGGGAAAGAGACCCCATCACAAGTGGGATATGTGATAGGAAAGGGGAAAAATATAAAAAATGCAAGGGTTAGGAGATGCATTTATTGAAAGGAAATCATGTTTAATGAATATCTGCTCTGTCCATGTGGCCTGAGTAATGACTCTCACTGTTTAAGGTTTCTGAACTAGAGTTTTGGGAAGCACACTGAGGGTTTTAAAAACGGCATATTAATGTTGTAACATTCTAACAAAATCTGTGTAGAATGGGAGGAATTAAATAACCTAGATTGTTACATTAGTTTGGAATTATAAACTATTTTAACACTATGTAACTTTTGCAAGGAGTTAAGTGGTTTGGGATTTTAAACTTTATTTATTAAACTTTAATACCTTTGGGTTAAAGAAAAGTGATATTGGGTTAACTAAGAAGAGAAATACCTGTTACCACCAGGGATGATTACTGATTTCTTTTGGGGAAAAGCTCTAATTAATTTTAATGTTAAGTCTAATAATGCTAACAATTGTATTTTTATTTTGGATAGAGCATTTGGAATGTGTGTGCTGCATTCTCAGTATGAGGTACTCTAAAGTTTTATCACACTAAACTGAAGGTAAATTTATTTGTTATTGATAGAGGGTTTCAAATGTATCATGTATGAGATTGGATTCTGAGAATTTGGGTAAAGAAACAAAAGTGTAAAGATCATGGGATATTCATTTTGTTCTTCTTCCAAGGGAAGCAAGATGTTTAAATAGGAATCTTATGATTAATGTATATTAACAATGTATGTTTAATTTTAAAGAAGTCTAGAATGTGGACTTCTCTCTTGGTAACTGCATACAGCTGATGGGGGGGGCTCTGAACAAATTGCAATTGATGAATAAGATGGGTTTTTTTATCAGTTATGTGATATTCTTTTGTATCTGCAAAGAGATTATATTTGCAATATTTAGTTATCTCTTATGAATGTCATTTAAATACTGTATTGTTAAAGCCTGGGATTAATGTCTGATTGCTTTGAAGGGCAATAAGGAAAATATGAAAAGTATGACCCTTTCTGGGCTAGATCTGTGGATTCATGAATAATGTATTAGTGGAAGGATTGCTTTGTTCCATCTAGTAATTTATGTGTTACTCTTATTGCTGTTCTGTTATATTGAAATTAATAACACATGTTAGAAATCTAAAGCTACCTAAGGAGTTCTAATGGTTTTAAAGAATTCTGAAAAGTAATTTGGATGTTAAGGGTGGCTAGGTGGATAGAGCACCAGCCCTGGAGTCAGGAGATTTGAGTTAAATCAGGCCTCACTCAATGATTATCTAGCTGTGTGACCTTGGGCAAGTCACTTAACCCCAATTGCCTTGCCAAAACAAAAATAACCATTTGTATGTTGAGGATGGCTTGTAGGTAAACAAGTATATGTACAGAAGTTTCTAACTATATATGTGAATTGGGAATATTTTAGCTCTAGATGTATATTCTAAAGTAGTGATTGTTTGCTTTGAAGCAAAAGCATGTAATATGAGAAAGATAAACAAAAGATAATTTGAGATTTTTCTATGCAATCTCCTGGACAAAGGAGGCATTTGTTGTAAGATACAACAGGCTAGAAGGAGTTTTCTCTAGCCAAGGGGAATCTGATATATCATCTTTATATATAGATAGAGTAGATATGATTTCAGACAAAGGGATGTCTCTACTAAGAAGTAGGAGACAGGCCTGTAGGGCCAGTCATAGTTAGAATACCATGTTTTAGGCAAAGACCCAGGAAGGATAACTCGAGCTTTAGGTAGGGGTTTCATTAATTGAAACTCCATTAAAATTATAATTGGAATTTAGTGAATTGTATTCACTGAAGTTCTAACTAGGTAAAACAACTATTTTAAATCACAGGACTTTTCATTGCTTTTCTCTTATATCAGATACCAGAATGGTCAACAAAAAGAAATACTATTGGGTAAATGGTACGTTCTTTCGGAGTCAAGGAAGCCAATGTATCAAGGATGTCAGGTGACAGGGATAGGCAGCCGAAGGGGCAGCTTTTCAGTATGGCTGAAGTAGGACCCCTTTGACTTGATTTCCCCAAAATGATATTTGGATAATGTTATAAATGAATGAAAAGAAAAACCTGCTAGAGTGAGTGAAAGTTGTACATTTTATTCATGAACCTTGCAAAATACACCTTACAAGATACGGGTACCTCACCCCTAGGAGTGAGGCACACCTTAGTTTCACAAGTCAGGTAATTTATTGTCCTCTGAAACCCTTTCTCCTCCCTCTTGGATGTTTATAGGCTCTCAGAGTTTGAATTATAAACTAAAAGGTCCACCCATTCCATGATATGACCCTAATATGATGCCCCCCCACATCATCCAATGCATGATATGCTAAAGAACCCCAATCATCACAGGGGGTGTGTGGGTTAATATTCAATTACCTAATTGCACAAACTAAGTAGCATTAGGTCAAGATCTGTAGGTCACTCTTGACCACTGGGATTTGGTATCCCTGGAATGGGATTAGGAAGACTCTTTCAGTCTTGTGATTGGCTGGGCCATTCCCCCTTTGTAATGGATTCCTTAAGGGTTCCCCTCCACATCCTGAGAAGACCATCACCCTATATTTCTCACAGATAATGTCTCACTTAGAAGAATAAATCTGACCTAATACTTTTGACTTACCCACATGACCTCTGCCTGGACAATGATATTCAATACTTATATGTGTAAAGGAATTTTCCTTTAATGTTCTGGATCTTTATAGTTAGTTACTAGCAAACTAGAAAAAGAAGTTTTAGGTGAATTGGATCTAGTAGCCAGAGATGGGTTAGGTGTCTGGCTCTGACACCTGCTATCAGTTACATGTTAAAATAGGAATTAAGTTTCCTTAGTTTTTGTGTTAGAAGGGATGTTTAGGTAAGGAGAAGAATGGGAAATTCTTAGGATAATTATAGTTTCAAGTTCTAGTTTAAGGAAAAGAGTGTGAGTTAGATAAGTATACCAGGAAAAGGAAAATATGGGAATATTTGGGGAAAAATTCATTTTGGTTAAGGATGTTTGTTTCCTTATTGTAATGAGAGCAAAGGTTAAAATTGCTTATGTTAAACCAGATTCTGGGTACTCTTGGAACAAAGATGATTGTTAAATGTATGTGTTACAAGCTTGAGTCAATGTGATCATTCTCATTGAGAGTTTGCTCATGTAGTAAAATACTAAGGGAAGTTTGTGTTAAAAGTGAACTATGTGTGTCAATATGGCAATAAGGCAAAATGTAAATTGTAATAAGTTCCAGAATCTCATTGTTTTGTTATGGAAACATATGTTTTGGTCTGAATAAGATATTAAGTAGTTTCTCTACCAGAAGACAAGGTCTCAAGGAGTCAGAGCTGGAGAGGACTTTTTTGGAACAGATTCAGAAGCTGCTGAAGGACATTGGATGCCTCCAAGGGAGAAGAGAAAAGAAGGAGAAGAGAGGAAAGACACTGGACCAGTTCATCTCCACCATCTGTAACTTCCCCCTGACTCTGTAAGTGTGACACCTTACTTATGCCCTTCTCCTTATGGAAAGAAGGAAGGGAGTCAGGGTGAAAATGTTCTCCATTTAGAGAGAAAGAGAGATTATTTCACAGCAGTACCCCTGAATCTGACCTAGACTCTCAGTTCCTGGTTAGAGGTGCACTGTGGCACAGGATTCTGATCCAGAGGAGAGAGACACCAGTGGCATGTGAATGAGTCAGTTCAAGGTGACTGTTGTTTATAACTGACTGGCCAGGATATTTCCCTGGGGAGTAGCAAATGTCTGGACATGTCCAGAAGTGGGGTACATATATTCTGGACTGTACAACTTAGAGATAGGTGGCCTCAGATTCATGTGAGATTAATGATGATACCTGGATCCCTTGTAAATATATGCAAACTGGGGCATTTGTTAAGGGAAACTGTGATTATGAGTTAGTTTGGAATTTCAAGGAAAGTGCTGAAAAGGCCATTTGCAAGAAAATAACTTAAGGAACATCAGTAGGTATATTAGCTATTCTTGGGGTTGATCCAATGGCACAAAATCAGGAATTTAGTTTGATCAATTTTGGATCCAGGAAGACCTTTTCTAAAGACATTGGTATAAAAACTTGCAGTGGAAACAGGTGCAGTAACTTTGAAAATGTATTTATTATCATGGTGATTATAGGGCTTATCTAAAAGGTCCTTTGGAAGTAAGGAGGTGAACTGGGAATTGTTATTTAGACTTAAGGGCCTACTTAGAAATTTGAACAAATCTCATCAAAATAAAAGAGGAGGGATTGAGTGGTATCAAATATGAGATTTCTTCAGTAGAATATTATAAATTGGAGAATAATTAACTATGTGTCCCCTCCTCCCTTCACAAAGCAACTTATGGGATATTGGTGAAGAGTCAACTGACCTCATCTTATCTGTAGAAGTCCTGATGACCATTCAATTCCTGGGGCTGAAGAGATAATCTGGTTTAGGTTTGAATTTATATGCTGTTTTCCTTGGATTAGTTTACACATCTAGATTGTAAAACCACATTCCTCATTAAGGAGGGTGGGTCAGTGGGGGGAGGGGATGGAGTTAGGATAAATGTGATTCTTGGGTCTTTTGTTTTTGCCTCAATCTCTAATTGATTGGAGCCTGTTCCTCAAGAAATGAATAAAGCTTTCTCTTCATACCTTGAGAGATCTCCAAAATTTATTTAAGTGGCATTTGTCCCACACATAGGGCTATAAAGAAAGGCAAAAGATAGTCACTGCCACCAAGAACTTCACAATCCAATGAAAGAAACAGCTTGGACTAAGCACAAAGCACAGAACAGTTTGTAAGAAAGATGAGAAGAAAGTCATGATGGTTCTGAAGCCAAGAGGGGGGAAAAAGACCGAATTGTCAGAAATATAAAAATCTTTCAGAAAGGTTAAACATTGGGAGAAAATATTCTAGATTTGGTTGATTGGCAACCTTAAAAACAGGAATTTCAGTTAAGAGTTAGAATGGAAGATGGATTACAAAGGACCAAACAAAGAATTAGGTAATGAATTGAAATAGACACATAGATGTGTCAAAGGCTAGTGGGGGGGTTTTCAGGCAAATCTGAGTCTATTTCTTTATCTTTATCAATGCAAGTAAATCAGTGTAGGTAATAAACTTGAAGATGCATTTGAAAATGAGATTCTCCCCTGAAACAAATTCCTAGAAGATGTGTAGAACAGGATGTGTTCAAAGAAATAAATGGAGTAAAACAAAACCATACACCCTTTTCCTCTTAGCTTGGGTAGTAAAAACTTCTGAAATCTGTAGATATGTAGAGGTAATTTCTAGAGGATGACGTACCCTTGCTTTTCACATATGATGCCCGTGTGACCTTGGGTAAGTCTCCATATTGTATGCACCTTTCCAACCATAAATTTCAGAAAAGGTCACTAATGATATTGCCAAGAGGAGTTTCCACACTCTGAAGTTCTCTATACAAATGAAATCACAGGAACAGACAAGCCTAATATCAGTGCAGAAAGTAGTATAACATTTAAAATCATTTCCTCCATTTAAATCTACATCAAGATTTCTGGTTCTATTTTCCCCATATTGAATTTTCCCAAATTGAATATTTTGGAACATTCTTTCTGTATTGGTTAGTATTCTTCAGACATGACAATCTTAATGATTTTATTGTTTTTTGTTATGTTATTATGCTTCATTTTATTTATATATTCCTGAATTCTTAGACATTTAAATTGCTTTTAATTTATTTTTTAATTAGTGCAGTGGTGCCAGTGGTGTGGTTTTAGTTTTACATTTATATTTAATGTTGTTATGGACATCTTTAATGAAATATCTTTTTTTTGTTTGTTTATGTCTAATAATATCTTTAGGGCATATTGCTAGAAGAATCGGTAGTTATAGGGTAATGTTATTGTTGCAAACTTTACTATATAATGCCAAATATTCTATTCTAAAAATGGTCTGCAAGTCTGCAATAAGTCTATCATTTTATCTGCAATATGAAGAATATCTTTTTTTTTAGTTTTTATGCCACTTTGATGATTTTGAGATAGTATCTCAACTTCTTTTAGCTTGAATTCACCTAGTAGCCAATTAAACATTAAAAAAAATAAAAACACATTTTCATTCCTTCCTTTTGAATAAAATTGTCTATTATTATATTATCCTTTTTCTTACCTAACATTGATTTGGAGTTTCAACTGTGAATTTTTAATAGTTCTTTACACATTTTAAGTTCAAGTTGTTAATGATTATATTATCATAAATATTTTTCCAATCTCATATGTTTATTACTTTTATGTTGCTTTTGCTGTATGGAATTTAAAAAATTGATAGAAAGAATATTATCTTACCCAATAATTCCTTCCATTTGTTGATTGTGAAAAAATTTTTTCCTGAACAACTAAAATAATTTATTGAACTTTTACATCTTTTCTCATATATATGTGTGTGTGTGTGTGTGTGTGTGTGTGTGTGTGTGTGTGTGTGTGTGTGTGTGTATTTATCTCTCAGTTGAATTTCAGTAATACATATGATGTAAGTTATGGCTACAATTTTATTTCTGCCTTATTAAGAACTATTTTCTTAAGATGAAAATTCATTTATACATTTTATTTTAAAATAAATTAATAAAACAATGTTCATGGGAAAAGTATGTCTATGCCCATCTCTCTGATGCAAGGCTCCTTCTATAATAATTGAAAATTGTTTGATGTATATATAGGGGAGGGGATAGGGATGGGTTGAAAAAGAGATGCCTGATCCATCTTTAGACTTTATGACTCTAAATTGATCCTATATACATTCACTGTGTTTAAATTGACTACAGTAATTTTCATTTTCTTCAGGGAATGCTGGTCCTAGGATGTTTGCTCCAGTAATATATTGTATAATGAAAGGAATGCTAATTCCCAAAGCTAAGCTTTATCATACAGAAAAAGACTAAATTGAAATCCAACATGCATCTATTGTCCAAAGATTAACATAGTCATGTTTGGAGAATCTTGTCCTGAGAGTATTGGTCACCAGGTGATGGATTATTTGGTTTGTTTGTTTGGTTGGTGGTTCTTGATATTTTGGCTACAACAACTCATAAAGATAGTTGACTAAGACTGAGAGGGTGAAGAATGACTTGAAGTGAATAACCAAAAAATGAAATAGCTTCTCTCTGAGGAATTGAAATAAATGGAAATTGTTCATCATGCTCTTTACTCCTCTATGTCTCTTCCATCTTGTTTCTCCCCCAGGAAGCAGATTTAAAGCAGTATTGTTGCAATTCAACATCCATAAAACCCATAGAATATCTTCTGAAGGGAAGAGTCTATTTAATTTTATCTTTGTGTTCCCAACATCTACTACTAGACCTGGCAAAGAATGAGTTTAACAAATTCAAAATCCATCTTGATCTGAATACAATCTAATTTTTTTTGACTAATTTCATAAGAGTCTCCTCATACAGTCTGCTTCAATCAAGGATTCCTACTTCCTGTTCCTGGAATGTAGACTTTCATTTCCAAGCCTACATTTGCATTTGTTATTTGTCATGCAGGTGCACTTCCTCCTCACTTTCCCCTCTTGAAATTAGGTTTTCCTGACCTTCTAAATTTTTCACTTTGTATATAATTTGCTCTCCAACTCTCCATCCTCTCCAAGATTACTTTGTAAGCAAGTATGTGAATAGCTGTTGTTCAGTCTATCTACTTTCTGTGACCATATTTGGAATTTTCTTGGCAAAGATACTGAGGTGGTTTGCTATTTTCTTCTCCAGCTTATTTTACAGATGAAGAAAATGAGGCAAACAATGAGAATTCATATAGTAAGTGTTTGAGGTCAAATTTGAACATTATTCTAGGCTCAGAACTCTTTCCACTTTACCATCTAATTGCCCACAAATTGCCCACTTATGTGTGTGTGTGTGTGTGTTTATAAAATTTCTTTAACTTTGACTTAGTATATATCACATAGTTCTCTCTCGTAACTTTTCCCATTACTCCTGAAAGTAAGCTTCTCAAAGGCAAGCATTATTTCACTTCTATCTTTGTACTTCTAGAGCTCAGTGCTTTACCTACTGAACTGAATTGGATTCCATCCCCAGGTGAAATCTGAGTCTTTATGAAATTTATAATGGCCTTTATTCACAGTGACTTTTAATACTGAAAATGTGCATGACCTCAGACACTTAATAATTGCCTAGCTGTGTGACCTTGGGCAACCCCATTGCCTTAAATTAATAAAATAAAAAAGACTGAAAATATGCAAATATGATCATTTTTATTTTACAAATGAAGAAACACGTCCAGAAGGGTTAAATACAGAGAAGATAGGTCAGAAAGGATTCTGCTTATCATCAGAGAGGAGGGAAAGGTTGAATTGTTCACATAGATTAGGGAGTGAATACCGGTCATACAGAATTATATCTAATCCCAGTCTTGGTTTAGCAGTCAATCCAAAATTCATTTTTTTAACCATGTGGTTTGCAGATCAGATACTGCATCCCTGCAGATGCCATAAAATCCATATCATGAACACCATCAAGTCAAGAACAGCAATTGTTTCCTTAAGGGCCTGGATTTCATTGGTCATGTCCAGATATATAGATGACCCTTAAAATGAAAATAGTATTAAACTGATTCTTCTAATAGTCTACGGCACCTCATTATCTCACCTTTCAAAATGATGTCCATTTATTCAGCAAACTTTATCTTATTGATATTGTTTTCATTGACTTGATCTTTTATTTGTAGTTCTCTTTTTTAAGTGAAAGTTTCATTTACATGAGTATTAAGCATCAGTGGACATTAAATGAGTGCTGCTTTGGGTGCTCAGGAACACAACAATTTACCGTACTAAAATTAATTTTAATTATGTCTTCAACTTGGATAATGAACTCTACCAGATGTTTTTTCAAGAAAGAATTACCATCCTTTATCAGGGGAAGATTGTATTCCAATAGTTTTCTAATTAGTCTCCTTGTCTCAAGTCTCATTTCTCTTTAATCCTTTATACCTACAATTGCTACAGTGATTTTCCTAAAGTGCTATTCTGACCATGTCAATCCCCCTCTCAATAAACTTCAGTGGTTCCCTATTACGTCTAAAATCAAATCTGAACTCCTCTATTTAGCAATTAAAACTCTGTGAATCCTCCCTCCAACTTATCTTCCCAACTTTATTACAAATTGCTCCCTTTCAATCTCCCCCTATGGTCCAATCTGACTGACTGCCTGGCTTTGCTATTCTATATATATATGGCATTCCTTTTCTGTCTTTATGGTTTTCCTTCATACACACATGTTTTCCTTTTCACCTGAAATTCAATACCTCTTCAGCCCTTCCCCAGGATCCTGTTTCCTTTCCTTCCTCTCTCTCCCTCCTATAGTTAGTGCATCTCCCAACAAAAAGAAATACCTTGAAGATATTTTATATTTTATTTGGATGTTGAGTTTAGAATTCAACCAGGTTGAAGATCATAAGAAACATGGAGATTGAAATATAAAGGAAAAGAACTTTCAGAAACAAAAGAAATAAAGAGTATGAGACTTGAATAGTTCAATTGTATATGAAAAGACCAGCTAGCAAGTGAAAGACATCAAATATACATGGAAACATATACCTGAGAAGTTGCATATTGACTTGGAAAACCACAAATTAATGTTATCTATTTTACAATCACTTTTTTGTATTTTATTGAACAATTTCCAATTGCATTTTAATTTGGTTTGGGCTTTTATGGGTAATTTTATGGAAAGTTTGACACCTCTACTCTAGATAAAATTTTGTTTCAATATTTTTAACACCAGTCATCCATCTATATGACAGGTTCTAGGCGGTATAACTTGGCTGATCATCATAAGTAAAGGTGAAGTCCCAATTGAGAAAAGTCACTTCTGAAACAGGAATAATTTTTGAATAAGAGTGACTAGATATCTTCCATTATTGACCCGGAGGTAACAAATCTCTGTGCCAAAACTTTAAGGGAATTTAAGAGGAGAGACTTTTGCCAAACTGGAGCTAAGAATCATTATCCTAGCTGAAAAGAGTTGTATAATATTCCAACTCAAAAGAGTGCAAGATTGCACAGACAATTCAATAGTTAGAGGTGGTGAAAGATTGCATCTGTCCACCAAAGATTAAGATCAAGGCTTTAGTTAATTATATCAAAAACTTATAAGGGACCAGAAAATTAAGTAATTTGTCTGATCCAGATCAAGAAATAACCTCACTTTAAGAAAGAAATTTACCCAACATAGCCTATTGACGGACATACCCAGTGGTCATCTAAACAACACAGTCCACTCTATCAACCTAAATACAGAGAGCCTGGTAGGAAGTCAGTCTAACAGATTAGCAACCAATCTAACTGAATGAAATTCCCTTTGAGGAACCAGCCGAGTTGGATGGAAGAGTGAATCTCTGATTTATCACTGATTTTTCTACCTCAATAAACCTTGTGAGGACTGTTCAAGAAAGAAAAGATCACAGATAAGATCTCTCTCTCTCTCCATTTATATTGCACATACACATATACATACATATATGTATACAAAATATATGCATATATGTTTGTTTTAAACATATGTGTGTTTAGATGTGTATAATTGTGTGTGAGTGTGAAGGATAGTATAGCAGGGAAAGATATTTTTACAGGTTCGTAAAGTTCTGTGAAAAGAAAAAAGCTGTCCACAAAGTAACCTGAGAATCTTGAGAGTTGTAGTATCTGCTGCTTCAGAGAGTTAGTCAAAGAACTGCATATTTGCATGCATATATGTGTGCATATATTAGTATATAGTATATGTACATACCCATGCATTCTCTCTCTCTCTCTCTCTCTCTCTCTCTCTCTCTCTCTCACATCTCTCTCTCTCTCTCTCTCTCTCTCTCTCTCTCTCTCTCTCTCTCTCTCTCTCTCTCTCTCTCTCTCTCTCTTTCCTTCTCCCTCCCTCACCCTCACAAAGAAATGGATATATATAGATAGGGTGGTTGTCCTTCATCCTTGAAAAGGGTCAAAATAACACCATGAGTACAATGTGTCTATATATGATCAGATTAATATGAGTTCAGAAGACTATCACAATTAGGGCACAAATAATATGAACATTTAGTATGGAAATGTCTAAATTTTTGCATCTGAAATTTCTTTTGAGATACTGCAATTCATAGAGAAAAGTGTCTACTTTGATGCAGCCTTGAGTCAATGGCTCCCATGATTTATAATAGATATTAAAATTCTTCAGAGAGACTTTGAGACTTTTCTTGTATTGGATGCCCCACCCCACCCCAACTTCCATGAGAACACTTCCCTTGTATGAGTTCTCTGTAAAATAATTCAAATTATTTCTCTAGCATTTGAACAGTATAACCAGCCAATCAGAGTTGTTCTATCTTCATTAAAGTTTGAATGTTTGGCAGTTTAGCTCGAGAAAGGACCTCAGTGTCTGGCATCTTCTCCTGCCAGGTGATCTTCAGAATCTTCCTAAGACAATTTAAATGGAAGTGATTCAGTTTCCTGACATAGCGCTCATGTACTGCCAAGGAATCATAAGCATACAACAATGAGGTCAGCATATTGACTCTGTATATCTTCAGGTTGACAGGCACCCTAATATCTCCTCTTTTTCACATATTCTTTTGTTGTCTTCCAAACACCAAGCTAGCTCTGGCAATATGTGCCAGATATAGATGTAGATATCTAAACTAGATTATAAAGTCTTTGAATTCATGAAGTATTTCACTTTTGTCTTTGTATCTGTCTCTAACCAAGTTACTAACATATAGTAGAAATTATTTAGGGGGAGTTGCAGGGCCATAAGGTTAAAAGACATGCCCAAGATCACACACAGTGTCTGAGTTAGGATTTGAACTCAGGTCCTCCTGACTCCAGGGCCACATGACACTGTGCCACTCAGTTGCCCCTACATAGAAGAAACTTAATAAACTCTTAATATTTGTTCCAATTCCAAGTCAATACAGTGCTATATTTATTCTATATCTTATCAGAATTCAATGTTACAACTTTACATATTTGTACTAAATAAGTACAATGAATTATTTTTTCCCCTGAACTTCAAGATGAGGCATGCAAGATTTTCATTCACAGTTGAAAACAAAATGTATCATAAAAACATTAAGAGCATCATTTTTTTCCCAAAAGTAGCTTCTAAAATCTGCTCTCTAATGCTTATTAGGTACCTGTAGATTTAATTTTACTTTTTTTAATTAAACTATCACAAAATATGAATATTTTATTCCATAAATGTAAAATATGATTGTAAAAAAATTACAGGAACAATCATTGTCATCTACTTATATATTCAAATAAATGAAAGAGAAAAAAATAAACATGCATACATATGGAAGAAATAGATTAAGTTTGAGAGAGCTAATTGAAATCAAGCTTATGTCACCATTTCTTATTCTCTTCTATTTTCAAGAATTAGGATTTTATTTTAAATGACCAAATTTTAGATGAATTCAGAATTATTGATAGAATGATCTGTGAATATTGCTCTAATTGTATTTTTCCAGGACAAAATGAATGTGTGAAATGTGTGAAATTGAGCTATCATTTTCAACCAGAAATATTTCTTTCTGGAGTTGAAAAAAAATTTTAAAATTTAGAAAAATACTGGAATGCTAATCTATCCATTTAACCCTAGTAGTTAATAAACACGAAAGTGAATTTGATATTCTAAATAAGAACTTTGACAAGACAAGTAACAGAACCAGTGAAGTCAGGTTTCCTAAGTATTTGATTTCTGTCTTCTCACCCTAGGAAAGCATTCAAATGTCTGAGTAAGAGAAATATTTAACCATCCTGTTCTGACCTTTGTCACCTAGAATACCCAAAGCAGTTGGTGTTGTCTTGGTAACTGCAATAAATTTCTTCCTTGCAGACTATTGAGATTTTGATCATAGGATATGAGGCTCATGTGTATTGACCCATTTCTATGAAAATATCCCCTAAAGCCTTTTCAGTACTAATGATTAAAGGATATGCAATGGGAAAGATGAGATGCTAATAATAAATCAAAACTATTTATCCTAAGAAACCAAATGCTTACATTACTCCAACTTTAATTTCCTTTTCAGATCTATAAGTGGTACAGAAATTGTTTTAAATACATAAGTATGATTTTTTTGACTTTTTTTCTTATGAGCAATTGAGCAATCAGCAACAAACACAGACATTTTAATATCAAAAGATGACCACAAACTAGGTTTGGAAAAACAAAACAAATTCTTGTCTTTACAATTTGTTTTTAAGTATGCATTAAATTTCATCTGGAAGTAACAAAATTGCACTCTTTGGTTTTCTCTCCTTCTTAACTTTTTGTTTCCTTCTGCTCATTCTTAAATGAATCATTGAGGATTTCTCATCAAATATACTTTACACGATGTTTGGAAGAGAAGTATGGTTTTGATCACATAGATACAATATAAGTGATTTTACAGAAGAAAACTTAAGGATATGTTTCTTGAGGGAAAAACTATTGCATTTTTATCTCTGGATCCCCAGAATGTATACTAGAGCCTAGCCCTAAAGGGATGATTGTTGAATAGAACTGATATGGATCCATAAGTAACCAAGAACTCATACTCCAGAAAACTTGTTGAAATATCAATGGGCCACTGTTGTCTGGAATAAGCTTCCTTCTTTAATGCTGGGAAAAAATCCTGCTTCTGCTTATTCACTTGACTCTTAATGGTATGAACTCTAGTCAAAAGATGATACTTCCACTACCTCTTCTAATTTGCAAAGCACCACCTTACCCCATTTCTTTTAACTCCAAATATTTACTTCAAATTCCAGCTAAAATCTCACCTTGTACGTGAAGTCTTTACTTGTTGCTTTTAAGTCCAGTGCCTTCCCTCTATCGAGCATTTCTAATTTATTCTGTATATAGCTCATTTGTACATAGTTGTTTGAATTAGATTATTAGCTCCTTAAGAGCAGAGAATTTCTTTATATTTCCAGTCTTTAGCTCATTGTCTACAACTTAGTATTCATTTGATTATTGATTGACTGACTTCAGCCCTCCAACTCCAAGGTCTGTACTCCTAGTTTTCATAAAGAACAAACTTCACCTTCCCCAAGATGAGACCACATCCCTGGTCATGTTCTCCAGTACTTGATCACTTTTTCTCATTTCTGGGACACAGAGAATAAAAGAAATAGGAATTTATCTTGCTCTCCAGCATACTTCCAACTCAGCAACTTCCTCTTTGGAGTTTCCTCCAACCAAATATGACAACCTATCTAGTCAATCTGTAATTTTTTTTCCTCAACCCCAAATCCTACCCTTATATAGAGGAATATAAATTTACATGCTGAGGTTCCTCAAATCTACTGATCTCCTAATCAATTTTCTCAAATCCTTTGACCTACACAAGGTCCACTTATGTAGGACTTTTCTACATACTTTTCTATACACAGGAATGTCATATCTTTT
The DNA here is from genome assembly GCF_037893015.1 of Macrotis lagotis. Lineage (NCBI taxonomy): Eukaryota > Metazoa > Chordata > Mammalia > Peramelemorphia > Peramelidae > Macrotis > Macrotis lagotis. The sequence goes on from NC_133662.1 coordinate 199,688,499, forward strand.
CTCTCACCAGTATTCAAATGTTCTATTTAAATGATCAAGGAATCTCAAATGCCTCTATCTGACCCAAAGTGCTTTTCCTGTCTTTTTCTTTGTCCCATTATCCCTAAACTGATTCTTCATCCTTAAGGCAACCTCTACTTCAATGCTTCCCAGGACTATCATTTAGGCCTGTATTTTTTCCCCTTCTTTTCTAATGGTAATTATATAATAAACCTACTCTGCTATATGCTTAATTATCTATGCACAAAATCCTTCCTCCCTTATTCTGTTGTGTTTTCCTTTCCAAGCATCAAACCAGATTATTGTCATCATCTAACATCTTCACTATCAGTCACAGTGCTGGATGAAGGAAGTAACAGAACTCTGCTGATTGGATTCACATTTTCCCTAGGATGCCATGGCATTGCTGTCTCCTTGCTTTCTTCTAATTTGCTTAACCTCTTCTCAGCCTCAACCAAGCCCTTTCTTCTCATCAATGTTAACCATGCTACTTGTGCCCTTGATTTTATCAGATCCCATTTCCAATAGTAATATCATCTCTTTCCTCTCCCTCCTCCTCCTCCATCTCTCCCTCTTTCTCTCTGTCTCTTATTCTAGGTATCTGTCTCCTTATTTGTATCTGTCTATCCCTGTCTCTGATTTTCTCTGATTCTGGCTCTATGTCTCTATATCTCTCTGTCTGTCTCTGTGCTTCACCATCTGAGTCTCTATCTGTTCCATTCTCTGTTTGTTTCTGTCTGTTTCTGTCTCTCCTTGTCTATCTCTGTCTTTCTACTTGTCTGTATGTATCTCTCCCTTCAAATATGCCCATCTCCCACATCCTTAGTAGAATATTTACTTGATTCTACCATCCCTTCAATGTCATCCCTGCCATTGCTCTCAACAAGGTTACCTTTTAAGTAAAATTGCTCTCAATTACCTTTAATTGCCATATTGGATTGATTTTTCTCTGTCCTTTATTGTAACATCTCTGCAACTTTTATTTGACATTTTTCATCAGCTTCCTTCTACTGAATATTCTCTCTCTCTTTTTTAAGTTTTTGCAAGGTAATGGGGTTAAGTGACTTGTCCAAGGCCACACAGCTAGGTAATTATTAAGAGTCTGAGGCCAGATTTGAACCCAGGTACTCCTGACTCCAGGACTGGTGCTCTATCCACTGCACCACTTAGCTGTCCATCTCTTTTTTTCTTGATTTCATGGTATAGCTCTTTCCTTGTTTTCTTCTAACTTCTCCTTCCCAGTATTCTTTATTTTTTTGTATCATCATCCAGACTTTGTCCCCATTGCAAGGAAACCCCCACCCCAGGCCTCTGTTCTGAACTCTCTTCACTTTTTTGGTTCAGATCTCATCTTCATGCAAATGACCCCCATATCTATAAACTCAATTACAGTCTCTCTCTCCTTTACTCCAGTCTTTCACCACTAATTATCTAGTGGAAATAGCATGGATACCTCAAACTCAATGTGTTCAAAATAGTGTTCATCTTTCCCTTAATTTTCCCGTTTTTTCCCCCACCAAGTAAACCTAAACTCTCTTTTTCAACTGAGGACAATGGCATATTATTGCATCTCCTCGTAAATGTGACTTTAGACAGGTTATCCAACATACCTGGAATAGTCTCATCATATCTTTCAGAATCCCCAGCTTCTTTCATGGCTAATACTCAATTGTTATACAAGAAATTCAGCCATCTCCCCACAGTTTCTAGTGCCTTCCTACTTGGAAATTACTTTTTAATTAATTTTCATATATTTTGTATTTGCTTATCTATGTAGATAATTTTTTCCCCAGTAAATAGAATGTACTCTCTTTGAGGGGCCAGAACAGTTATATTGCTTGCTGAGTAAATTTTTAAAAATGAAAATTGTTGAGCTTATAGGAAGAGAATTGATATAGAACTCTATCCCCCAAAGCTTCAAGGAGACACAAGGGACTATCCATGAACTTTGTGTAGGTAGGGGAATCAACACTCAGGATTTCATGAGATATAACCTCCTTGTCATCTTCTTTTTACATTTTTATAACAAACTGATCTTTGTGAGGAGTTCCCTAAGTTCTTGGAACCAACCAGACAGAATTCAGACTTTGAATGACATGGATCTTATTTAAATGAAAGTTATCACCTATTCAGGGTCTGAAAATGAGATGCATAAAGTTGTATACCAGAATCACATATCCTAAAGGATGAGAGATCCAATCTTCAAGAGTCCTCAATACTACATGAAAGTCTGTGAGACATCCAACCCAAATCAGTCCATCCCAAAGATATTCAGATTTTCCAGATTCTGCTTTGTCTTGAGTTATATTTTAGAGTAACTTGCTGCTTCTGCCCACAAAAGCATCCATTGGACTTTCCTAGAGTAGGACTGTAGGCTCTAAATTTTGAGGCCCTGGTGTTAAAATTGAATGAGAAGCATGGAATTCAACCTATGTAAGGTCAGGAGAAAAGTCAGAAAGGGTTCTGGGAACTCCCAACTCATGAATATGAATCAGACGTTTTTCATGTTTGAGATAATCCAAACCCATGCTTTTTTAAAAATCTTATTGTCTCTTTTTCCAGCTCTTATAACTTCATCCTGGACATAGTAAAAATCTTGGCAGTATTTAGCTGGCAAGGTCAATAGAGGCCTGGACTCAAAGTCAGGAGGATCTGAGTTCAAATCTAGTTCAGAACTGACCATGTGACCTAAGGCACTTAACTTTTGTTTGCCTCAGTTCCCTCCTCTGTAAAATGGGAATAAGGAAAGCACTTAGCTTCCCGGTTGCTGTAAGTATAACATGAATGACTATTTGTAAGGTACTTGGGAAATGTTCAAGGTAAATAAGTGCTAATTTTTTTTGATTGTTGGTTAGAGTCTTCCTGCTGGTGTACTTCTAGTTGATTGTGGAAAAACAGGATAGGGAGTGGTCACTGGAAGAAATACAATTATAAATCACCTGAGGAAGTACCATCCAGTAAAAAATGCTTAGGCTAATATGTCAGAGAACTTGGGTTCAAATTCCAATTCTGATATTTACTATCATTGTAATTTAGGACAAGGCTCTTAAAATTTCTATGCCTCAGTTGCTTCTAACTAAGAGTGGGGGAGAGGAACGTGGAACAAGACCCTATGAACTTGGTTCTAGATTTAAAAGAGACCTCAGAGGTCATGGAGTCCAATCCTTTTAATTTATACATGAGAAAACTGAGGCACAAGGAGGGATGATCTTAAGGGTTTATTTGAGTTTTAATTTTAAGATGCAATAAAATGTGGAATATCCATAAAGCCAAGGGAATAATCCTACTTAAATCAATGTATTATGCTGCTCGTCTTTTTCTAGTTTTGGTTATTTGACTCAGGGGAAGACGAAGTAGAGCTCTGAAGTTTAAAACACACACACACACACACACACACACACACACACACACACTCCATTTATTTTACTCAGGGATTTACCTGTGGAACAAATTGAGCACCTAATCAGTAAAACTGACTTACACTATGCTTCTTTAAAATAAATTCTACCAGCAGATGGATTGGGAATGAGAACATCAGAAGAGCATAGTGTTCCATTGAACACACACATACATAAAGGTTATTACTTTCATAGATGAAAAACACTGCAAAATTCCCGGGCAAATTTCAGTTGAATTGTACCCATGATGATATTGAGTTCAGCTCCACAATGTATTTCCTTGAACATAATAGGCACATATTGAAGGCATTGTATTTTACCAGAGAACACCCTGAAAGAGGTCCCAGGACACTTATGTTTTCTTTCTGCTTCCCCCCATTGACTGATCAACATTAAACAAAACAAATTCTCTGGTTTTTCATTTCTTAATTATAAAGATTTTTATTAACCCCCATTAGCTTAAACAGGAAAAACATTCTTTTTACAGAAGCCAAGTTCATCATGGTCTTCCTCAATATGAGTTTGCCCTTTGAGGGTAGCTCTCAGAGCAAGTTTGACCTGGTTTAAGGCTTTACTGGATAAAGTTGTTTGAGCACATTCTTCCAACATCTAGAATTGGTCTTTTTATAAATAGAAAGGTACATAGTACCTCAATGCTTATTAACTGATTGATTGATTGTATCATTTGATAAGCCTCTCCTGATCAGAAAGCACTCACTGGGACTAAGACAAAGAATAGTGGGAAGGCCACATTGTGTGATATTTCATAATCTAAGATTCCAAACCTAGAGGAGGAGGAAAAATGGAGGTCCTACAGCAAATGAAGAGGGAAAATTAAAGAAGACAGATTTATTGCCAAAACTGATCACTATAGAGAATTAGAAGAATGTGAGAGAAATTTGAAGCCTATCTTGAATATTTGTTTCAACTTTCTCTGTGACAAAGTTAGACATGACTTTGGATCTTTTTGCATTGTGCTCAAATTAAAGCAATTTATCAAGTGGCTCATTATGTTAAATATCTGCCCTTTAATAGCTTTATCAAAACACAAACCAAAGTAATGATCTTCTGTATGAAGAGTCATTAGCACTGATTAATCACCCTTCTCCTTCTGTTTAATCATCTAACAACCGAATTCTGAAGTATAAGCAAAGAATGAATGAAAATCAAATCCAGAACTCGAGTCAAAAATTTATTAAGCATCTTCTCTGTCTAAGATATTCTACTAGACAGTGGGAGACAAGAAGTATGATCCAAAAAATTTAATGAACATCTACTTAACATCTACTACTATGCTGAATGTTGGACACACAAAGATAGAAACAAAACAGGACTGTCTTCTACTGTGATAATAGCTAGATGGATAAAGACAATGCAATTAAACAGAAATTCCCAGGAGAGCGTGCTAGTACTCAGGAAGGATGAATTGACTTTTGAAAGGGATGGCACTTAAACCATGTGAAGTTTGGCAGAGAGGAACATTGGGTGCATTCCAGTTATGTGAACTCTTATATACAAAGGCAAAGAATTACGTATTTTAATGCCATCAAGAAGGATTGCCATCAACTTGGATTGACTAGAATGGAGAGGGAACAAGAGTCATGTAAAATAGGATGGCATTGACAGACTAGAAACATCCATTGCAGTGCTTTCAGTGAATGACCAGAGATTTTGTTTTTATCTCAAAGGGAAGGAACCACTAAGGAATGTTGAGTAAGAGTCTGACAGAGGAGATCCTTGTCTTAGGTATATCAATATGGCAATTGTATCTCATTGGTGGCATGGAGCCAAGGATGGTGTGAGGCTCAAATGAGAGACCAGATGCAGCACTCTTCCAATATTAGGAGTCCTATGTAAATGACAATTATTAACATTATAATTGTTGTTTATATTAGCCTAAAGTCATAAGGTCTCCTGTCTAGTAATGAGTTCATTTCTTGAACCTTTTATTGTTTCAAGCAAGATTTAGAAGAGCAATATAGGAATATGCTGTTAAATATTAAGCAGTGGGGTCCTCTGAAAAAAAATATGAGCATAACCTTTTTAGTTTAGACTGAATTGTAAATATTTTCTTAGGTCTAGGTATCTATACATATACATATATAATGTGTTTGTGTATATTTATTTTAAGTATGTAAATATGTACACATATCCATGTGTGTATGTATGTGTTGTGCACATGATTTGTGTTTCTGTGTTCATAGGTTCATGCATGACTGCATGTACACATGTATACAAAAAGCACATGTGAACACAATACATGTTAATGTATAGACATGCACATGCATGATATACAGACATATTTGCAAGCTACAGGAATACAGTACACATCTGCAGAGGAAAGAACCCTAGTGTTCTGGAGTATAAACACTGGGAAATCTACTATAGTGTAACAGATTTTAGAATCTAATCCTGATAAAATGTTATATTTTTTGATCTAGAACTTAGCTTAGCTAAATGAGAAGGGGCCCATCATCACCAGTAAACTAGTTATTGAGTGGTGGATTCCTTGACCATAAAACCTATGAAACAAAGAAAAATATAAAACTTGGTAGATAGATAACTGATAGAAGAAGTAGTAATGTTTTCTTAGTGTTTGGATAAGATTAGGACAAGCAGCAGAGAATGTATTCATACCTCATTACATCTCAGATCAGAGGCTACATTGAATGCATAATCATCTGCAGGGGAAAAAAAAGTCAGGGATCAACTCTCCCTTTACTTTAGTTTTGGGTTGTAGCCCTTTCAAATTAAATAATTTACTATTTATAGTAAATTAGTGCAGCATTGACCTTGATGCCATTTTCCTCCTCCTTGAAGGTGTCTGAGTGGAAAGCACAAGGTCTTCATCCATTATTCAGAACCCATGGAGGTATGCCATCACAATGACATACAAATACTAATGAACTTCTCTGGGCAACCACATTTTCCCACGATCTTGTACAAGCCCTCTCAATTGATCTAGCAAAGTCTTTTATCTAAGCATAAAATCTTTGCTCAATAATCATATGGTCATGTCAGCTATAATGTCATGAATATAAGCAAAACAAGGAGAGAAATAGTAGTTGTAGCTACATGGAAAGACAGATTGTAGGTTCTTCTTGAAAAGGCAAAGAAGGGGGAAGGAGGGAGTAGCATAAATTGGCTTTTATCAAAAATCCCAAAGTAAGAAATAGCAGTATTTCATGGGACATTCAGTTATCCTCATATTTAAATATACCTCTATTTTTAAAAATACCATAAGAACAATTGCAATTTACATACCAGCATCCATTATTATATAGTGCTAATGAAGTATAACATTTTAAGAAAACTTCCCCGGGAACCCTCAAATCAAATCAATGTATACTTTAGTATTTAGTGACTTCAATGAAAAAATAAATAATAGCAAGAGGGCAAAAAATAACCAGGAAATATAAAAATATCAGGAAAGATGGAAGAATTCATGACCAAACAAGAGATAGAGAACATTACAACATATAAAATAAATAATTTTGATTATGTTAAATTTAAAGGCTTTTGTACAAACTAAAGTTCAAAAGTAACAGAAGAGAAGCCAAAGACTACATATTAATATTATAGAAGTTCATGAATGGTAGCGAATATCTGACTTTTAGATTTGTATCTGCAGTCTTGAACACAGTGTTAAAAACATACTAAGTACTTAGCAAGCACTTTTTATTCATTCTGAAAAGCCTCATACAATGTGATTAATACTGTTTACAAAAATAATTAGTAAGACATGGAATTAGCAAGGCAATAAATAACATCAAAAATTAAATAGGATCTATTTTTTTTAACAGGAAACAACTAATTCATGATGTGGAAGCCAGCTTGAATTGGTTACCTTTGTGAAATCAGATAACTCTCTTATTAGAAAAAAATGTCAAAATTAATACAAAGTTGTAGAAAATATTTCTTTAATGAGAAAAAGGTAGTGCATATGATTCTAACCTGAGGGGATCAAACAAGTTATTGGTGATGAAGAATGAGGAATAAAAAGAAAGGGAACAAATTTGCATCTATTAGAACAATCTTACATAGCCTATTTTTTTTTTACCATTATCGACCAATTGATACAAGGAAACAATAGATTTTAAAAATAGGTTTAGTCAGTAAATACTAGTAATATTTGTGAAGGGCAGTAATATGACATCTAAGGACCACACTGATTTGGTGAACAGTTCATGTAAAAGGGTGGTTTACAATTGTATTACCTCACAAAATGGAAAAATGAAATAGAGGGAAAATTAATTTAAGTTAAGGTTTAGTGTCAGATTGACTAAAGTCATCCTAATAACAGTTAAGAATGACACTGAATGGTATAATTATCAGATCTATGGAGAGTGGAAGAATTCATGGCAAACAAGAGATAGAGAACATTATAACATATAAAATAAATAATTTTGATTATTAAATTTTTGATTATTAAATTTAAAGGCTTTTGTACAAACAAAACCAATGAAATTGAAATTAGAAGGAAATCAGAAAGTTGGAAAATAATCTCACAAAGGCCTCATTCTCAAACATGTAGGGAACTGAGTCAAATTTATAATAATACAAGCCATTCTTCAATTGGTCAAAGGATATGAACAGGCATTTTTCAGATGAAGAAATCTGAGAAAAAAACCCTTTGTCTCTATAGTCATATATAGCGTTCTAAATCACAACTCTGATCTATCATGTTAGTTGTGTGACAAAAAAAAGAAAATAATAAATATTTGAAAGGGTGTGGGAAAATTAAAGCACTAATGCACTATTGGTGAGATTGTGAACTGATCTAACCATTCTGGAAAGCAATTTGGAACTATGCCCAAGAGCAACTAAACTGTATACTCTTTGACAGCAATACCACTAGTAGATCTGTATCACAAAGAGATTATATGGCACATAGAGGATGCGGAGAAGAGCTGAGCTATTCAGTGGATCATCACACAATGTTGCTAATTCTGTGTATATTATTTTCCAATTTCAACCCATTTCATTTTGCATCAGTTCATACAAGTTTTCCAGGTTTTTCTGAAATCTACCTATATAGTATTCCAGAACATTCATATATATCATAGCCTACTCAGTCATCCCCCAACTGATGGTGATTCCTTCAATTTCCAATATTTTACCACCACAAAAATGTTTGTTATAAATATTTTTACACATGTAGGTCCGTTTCAGTGTTTATGATCTCCAGAATGGTTGGATCAGCTAACAAGCTTGTGAAGAAATAGAAGGATCAGGTAGAAGCAAGACATATATACATATAAGGAAATAGAAATAAAGCAAGAAAATCAAAAGCAAATTGTAGGAAGCATTGAAAGCTAGACTAGGAAGTTTTGATTTTATCCTATAGGTAAGGGAACATTTCAGAGGTTTCCTAGGTAAGTGAGGTGATAAAAGCAGTCATTTAGGAAAATTAGCCTAGCAAACACCAATAATAATTATAATAATACACTTGAGGTGGGAGAGTCAAAGTAGGTCAAAGGATAAATTATCCAAGAGTGATGGCTGTATCAGTGAGAGTAGATTTTAACTGGAAATGTTAGAATGAACCAGTCCAATCCTCTTGTGTCATTACTGAGAACATTTAGGTTGTGAATCTAGATCCTCTTAGATCAAATTTTGTCTTTTTTTCCCCACTGAATTCTATTCCCTCACAGAAAAGGAAAGAGTAGAAATACATTACAAAGAAAGATAAAATAGAATTGAGTAGATGTTCTGTGTGTGTGTGTGTGTGTGTGTGTGTGTGTGTGTGTGTGTGTGCATTTATATGTGTATGAGTGTATGTGAGAGAGAGCCAGACAGAGACAAAGAGAGAGACAGAGAAACAGAAAGAAACAGACAGAAACATAGAGAGGAGAGAAAGTAGAGGGAGACAGGGAGGGGAGGAAGGAAAGGGAGAATGGAAGAAGTAGAGGAAGAGGAAGAAAAGAAGCGAGACACAGAGAGAGAGACAAAGAGGGAGACAGAGAGACAAAGGAAGACAGAGATTATTTTTTATGTACTTTCTAAATTCAAGTCACCATTATTAGTGCTAGTGATGCAAAGATAAAATGAATCGGTCTCTCCCTTCAAAAATATTCTATTTTACTAGGGGGTTATAAGATATATAGTATTTTATACATAGACAAATAAATTAAATAAATATACATAAAATGAAAACAAATTTTTTTGTTGTAGTTTGGGGTAAGGATAAGGGGAAGAGTAACAATTTGAGGGAGATCAGGAAAGAACTAGGTAGGAGATAGCATTTGAACTGAATTCTAAAGGGAGCTCTTAGATATTTAAAGAAGCAGAAAAGAGGAAGAGAACACCCTAGAATTTGCAAGCAATCTATGCAAAATCACAGAGATGAAACAGGATATGTTGTAGGCAAGAATCAGCAATAAGGACAGTTTTACTATAAAATAGAATGTAGACGAGGGAAGGATGTAAAATTAGTTTGGAAGGATAGAGGTAGACTGTGAAGGAATTTATATTTTAAACAGATAAATGAGGAAGTAATAGTGAGCCCCTGATTATTTTAGCAAAAGGGCAGTATGTTCATATCTATGCTTTTGGAATATCAGTTTCAAAAATAGATTGGACAGGGCAAAGATCAAAAGCAGGAAGATCTATGAGGAGACTATAGTAAGTCAAGTGAAAAGATAATAAGGGTCTGAAAATGGGTAAGAGATGTGTGAGTGGAGAGAAAGAGACAGATGGTGAAGATACTCAAAAGGTAAAATTAACAAAATTTGACAAGTCACTTGATAAGGTGGTTGTGATTGGTCAGTCATGCCAAATTCTTCATGACCCCAATTGGCCTGACAATAATACTGAAGTGCTTTGCCATTTCCTTCTGCAGCTCATTTCACAGATGAGGAAATTGAGACACATTGTTAAGGAAATTGCCCAGCATCACACGACTACTAAGAGTCTGAACTCAGAATTGAATTCAAGGTTTCTTGACTTGAGATCCAATGTTCTAGCCACTGCACCATTGCAAGAATGATTATGAGGTTTGGAGATTGGAGAAATTATAGTATCCTTGCAATGATAGGAAAAAAACCTAAGAAGAGGGATAGATTTATAGGGTAAGATAGTGTTTGGTGCATGTTGAGTTTGAGATATTAATGAAACATATACATGGAAGAATCCATTATGCAGATGAAGGACTGGAGATTTATAAACGGTGATATATAGGAGTATTAGACTTGAGTCCAGAAACTTAATTCAGATATGGTCCTAGATACTTAATAGTTGTATGACCCTGTACAAATGACTTAACTTCTATTTGCCTCAGTTTATTCATCTACTTCCCATGTCCTTCCTTGTTGGAAGGACAAAATAAAAATATAGCCAGGTCACAATTAGTGTGAATGATGAATTTCCTGAATTGGCTATATGTATTTGACTTCCCACTATTCAATGTTATAATTATGTAAAATATTCTAGTTGGTTCGAGCCCAACAAACAGAGCACATTTGAATAATACATAATGTGACCTCTTCAGGGATTACATTATTTGCATTTTGCAAATCTTAAAGCACAATATAAATGCTGGCTATTAAAATTATTATTTGTTGGCAGAAAAATAATTTAAATTGACTCTTTAGAGTTAGTAATTAAACTAATTTAAATCCACATAACTGATTATCTAGCCTACATCTCTCCATATGGTTCAAAATTAGCATGAGAGAACCTTTTCAAATGCAACACTGGATGTCTAAACTATAACTACAGCATTATTCTGATTTCCCAGTCTAGTTTCCCTGTCAAACAAGAGAAAATGCAATTAATGTGATGTGTGCCCTGTCCTTTCTATAACCTTATTGACTTTTTGTGATGACTTCTTTTTCTAGAAGCTCACCAACTATCCCTTAAATAATGGCAAATTCTAGAATCAATCCAGGGATTTTCTCAAGGTCAGTAGTCTGTAATTTGTAGACTGCAACACCTTTTTTTGAAAACTAGGCCTTTATCAGCCCTTTATGGTCTACCCCATTGTTCATAATCTAAAGAGATCATTGTGGTGGCACAGCAATTTCTTCCTATATCCACCTTTTCTTATAGATACTGGTTTTCTTTTACATGCTATATAGTCTATTTTATTTTTTCCCATGATTTTATAACTTTCTGTGGGAAATGCAATTCTTTATCTCCTTATCTACATATGTAATTCATTGGCCATGAAATACTAAGAAAAATTGTTGTATTTTAAAAATTTAACTGAAGTCACATTGAAAAGTCTTGAAAAATTAGTGCCTCAGTCATATTTGTCAAACACGCAAATAGTCATACATTTGTGGTGATTCTGAGACATACTGAAACTTTTTCCTGAATTATTGTCCTTTTCCACAAGAGGGCTTTTGCAAGTCAAAAATTTGTTCATAATAATGATCTGCTTACCTCTCTTGGTAAGAATTAGATAAATGTTAGAGATTTAAATATTTGAGATATTCCCATACATTTTATCTTTTCTCTGAAATAATAAATTAGAAAAATATTCATTTACATTGAATTAAACTACCTTCATACTGATTACTTTTACTAGATAATGTAATAGGAAGTCAACTTCTAATCATTATTTTCAAAGTTAGTTTTAAAAAAAGGATCATAAATTAGCAGTTGCAGGAGATCTCAGAGGCCATCTAGTCTAACCCTTTCATTTATCAATGAGGAAACTGAGTCAAGTAATATTAAATAACTTTCCTTAAGTCACTATTAAGTACCAATACCTCAAATATTCTGACTCCCAAAGGAACCAAGATTCCCCCCCCACCACTATCTCTGCAACTAAATTTTAAAAAATGGTGGGAGGGAGAGTCAAGATGGCAACATGACAACAGTCTTTCCCAGAAGCTCTATCCAAAATATTCCAAAAGACCTTAAAATTATGTCTCTAACTAAATTTTTGAGAGACAGAACCCACAGAAAGATCCAGTGAGGCAATTCCCCAGTCCAAGGTAACCTGGAAGATAGTAGGAAGACTCTGTTCCACAGGGTTGTAAAGGGCAACAGTCACTAGAAGAAAGGAGTTCCAACCTTCTGGTAATAGCCCCCTGGGTCCCTGGGAGAGCTGGTTCCTGTCAGCAGAAGCAATTTCCTGACCTGCCAACCCAGGGAACACAAAGGACAACTAACCTCTGCCTAGAGTGAGTGCAGAGTCCAGGCCAGCATGGTCTTCAACACAGCTGTGGCCATTAGCACAGCCCAGGTCCCAGGAAATAGAAGCAGGCCTATGGAGTCACTCAGCAGGGAGCCACCTGGTAGCTGCTCCCCTGAGCACTCAGTCCATGGAGGGTAAGGGAGTAGGGGGAGAGACAGTCAAAATCTCTCCTCTGTCCCTAGGACAGGACTCTGGGGCTTTATCCATATTCAGACCCTGGTCACAGTCTGGGTCCCCATTGCCATAGGGCAGGGACCCTCCTCACAGCTCCAGGACAGAGGGGAAGGCTTGTGGTCATCCACAGACCAGAGCATAGGCCAGGAGAGTAGTCAGAGCCTCTCATAAGGAACTTCAAGGGGTGGGGGTGTTCCAGCAACACTCAAAAGCTCAGGAAGCACCCCAAAACCCAGCCACAGTCTGGGAAAATGAGTAAACAGAAAAAAAGAAACCTGACCATAGACAATTCTTTGGCCCCATGGAGGATCAAAATACACACTCAGAAGATGACAAAGTCCAAACTTCTGTATCTAAAGACTCCAAGAAATATAGAAGTTGGGCTCAGGCTATGACAGAGCTCAAAAAGATTTTGAAAATCAAATAAGGGAGGTAAAGGAAAAATTAGGAAGAGAAATGAGAGAGATGCAGGAAAAATATGAAAACCAAGTCAGCAGTTTAGTCAAGGAGATCCAAAAAAATGCTGAAGAAAACATGTCAAAAACCACTTTAAGTCAAATGGAAAAAGCAGTCCAAAAAAGTTAATGAGGAGAAGAAAGCCTTTAAAAGTAGAATTAGTCAAATGAAAAGGAGATAAGAAAGCTCTCTGAAGAAAACAACTCCTTCAAATGTAGAATGGAACTAATGGAAGCTGATGAATTTGTGAGAAATCAAGACACAATACTTCAATACCAAAAGAATAAAAAACAAGAAGAAAATGTGAAATATCTCATTGAATAAACAACTGCTGTGGAAAACAGATCCTAAGGAGACAGTTCAAAAATCACTGGGCTACTTTAAAGTCATGATCAGGAAAAGAGCCTTGACTTCATTTTTAGAGAATTTCTACAGGAAAATTGTCTTGATATCCTAGAAGTAGAGGGCAAAATAGAAATTGAGAGAATCCACCAATCTCCTCCAGAAAGAGATTCCCCCCCCTAAAATAAATACCTCCCCCAGGAGTACTACAGCCAAGTTCCAGAACTCACAAGTCAAAGAGAAAATACTACAAGCAGCCAGAACAAAACATTTCAAATATTGTGGAACTGCAGTCAGTATTACCCAGGATTTAGCAGCATCCACATTAAGAGCTCATAAAGCTTGGAATATAATATTCTGGGAGGCAAAAGAGTTTGGATTACAACAGAGAATCATCTACCCAACAAAAGTGAACATCCTCTCCCAGAGGAAAAGATGGGCTTTCAATGAAACAGGGGAATTTCAAATGTTCCTGTTGAAATGACTAGAGCTGAACACAAAATCTCCAAGTACAGGACTCAGGTGAAGCATAGAGAGGGTGGACGAGAAGGATAAATTATGAGGGACTTAATGATGATGAACTGTACAAGAGGGAGCTGAATATGAATGTATAATACATTGTAAAATTGGAGTCAATGGGTGAAAAGGGAATGTACTAGGAGAAACGGAAAAGAGAGGTGGACTAGACTAAGATATCTCATTTAAAAGAATCAAGAAAAAGCTTTTGTGGGGGGCAGCTAGGTCATGCAATGAATAGAGCACTAGCTCTGGAGTCAGAAGGTCTTGAGTTGAAATCCGACCTCAGACACTTAATAATTGCCTATCTGTGTGAACTTGGGCAAGTCACTTGACCCCATTGCCTTCCCCTCAAAAAAAACCTAAAAAAAAAAGAAATAGTTTTTGCAATGGTATGGAAGGGGGTAAAATGAGGGGGAATGAGGGAGTCTTCATTCTCACTGGAAATGGCTAAGAGAGGAAGCAACATACATAATAGGATAAAGAAATCTAGAAGGAAAAGGAGAGAAATGGAATAGGGGAAGGGAGGAAGGGGGGGATGGAGGTGATAGAAGAGAGGGTAAATCATAGAGAGGATGGTCAGATCCAACACATTGTGGGGGGGTGGTTTATTTGTTTGTTTGCTTGTTTTGTTTGTTTGTTTGTTTGTTTTTACTTTTTGCAAGGTGGTGGAATTGGGTGGCCTGTCCCAGATCACAGGACTGGGTGGTTTCTGGGTCTCTGGGGGGGAATGTAGGCTTGGGACCTTTTGGTCCAAGGGATGGTGCTCTGTCCACTGCACCATTAGGCTGCCCCACAGCACGCTTCGAAGAGGGACAGAGTGAAAGGAGAGAGAAAATACATTAAATGGTAGTGAGGAGGAATGGATGGAGAGAATTACAATCAGCAGCAGCAACCGTGGAAAAATATGTAAGTAACTTCTCTGATGGACTTAAGATAAAAAATGTGATCCATCCCAGAGACAGAGCTGATGGTATCTGAACACAGACTGAAACACATGTTTTTTTCCCTTTCTTTCACTTTATTTCTTGTGAGTTTTTTATTTTTAGGGAGAGGGGGATTATGTTTACTCTTAGAACAAGACTATTTTAGTAATGTGTAAAAAATGAAAATGGAAATTTAAAAAAAGGGAAAATATGGTAAAGAATGAGTTTTCTGCATCAACCTCAGGTCCATAGGATTGGGCCACTATACTACTTTGATATCTGATAAGAAAAAAAGCAAGGTTTTTCCATAGTTATGTCTGCCTACTCAATCTCTTTGAAGGCCTGTAGTGTATCTCCTCAAAATTATGGAATTATCATGGAATGTATGTTTTTATTTATTTGTTTATTTATTTTTTCCAACTACATGTAATGGGAGTTTTCAACAATAATTTTTTTTTACATTTTTCTTCCTTCCTCTCTTCCCTCTCACTCCAGCAGAAATCAATATAATATAGACTCTATATCCAGAACCATGCTAAACATAGATTCATATTAATCATGTTGTAAAAGAAGAATCACACCCAAATGGAAGAAAAAATTAGGGAGAAAAAAGCAGCATAATTCATAAGATAACTTAAAAAAATGAAGATACTAAACTTTGGTCTGCATTTAAACTCCAAAGATTCTTCTCTGGATGTGGATGGTATTCTCCATCCCAAGTCTTTTAATATTATCTTTGATTATTGTACTGTAGAATGAGCAAGTCCAATATAGTTGATCATCACCCGATGTTGCTGTTAGTGTGTCTAATGTTCTGGTTCTGCTTTTTTCCTCTGAGTATCAGTTCATGTAAGTCTTTCCATACTATTCTGAAGTCTCAATTCTCATAATTTCTTACAGAACCAAAATCCATATACCCCAAATTGTTTGGCTATTCCCCAATTCATGGGCAGTCCTTCAATTTCAAATTCATAGTGAATATAAAAAGAGTGCTATAAATATTTTTGTACATGTGGGATTTTTACCATTTTTGCTATCTCTTTGGAATATAGACCTAGTAGCAGTTTGTTGGATCCAAGGGTTTGCATAGTTTTATTGCCCTTTGGACATAGGAATGTGCTCCTTCATAGTCCATCTTGAAGAATTTCTCCTTTGAATTCTGCTGCATGTTCAACCCATTAGCTTGTCTGGTTCCTTCTTTTCCTCATTTAACATAAGGGGAAGATTAAACTCTCTGAGCCTACTTCATCACTGACTTCCTAGTACTCTGGCTCCATGAAATATTCCTAATATCACTAGTAACATCCTAACATTTGTTTTCAATAATTTTTGTTTGTTTGTTTGTTTAGAAATGTAGTGAACACGAACATTTTGGAATGGCAAATAACTGGTGTGTTTTTATGTGATGTTGATATGAATTCTCCTGTTGCATATTTTTGGTTGTGACACCCAGTAACACTTAAGACTATTATGGGATAGCATTCTTTTTTTTGAACCTTGCCCTTTCCATAGTGTCCACAACACTACAGATAGGTTGCTTTCCTATGTCCTATCCTTCCTTCATGACAGTTCTGTATTGGACTCCATTTTCCTGCCATGATGCAAAAATTACTATTACAAGATGTGAAATTGATTGAGTCTTGCCTTAAATGCCTTTGTACCATTTTTACTAGTCCAGTCACCCCAGAGGAGTAAGTTTATACAGGTGCTACAGCTATTTGTCACCTCATAACTCTGCTGGAAAGATTTCTTTATTCACAAGAATATATTTGTCAAATCTTCTCTCCTTGCTGCAGGGCAACAGATCATCAAACCATTTTATTTAACCATGGAACAGTACAGGTTATTGTTTATCTGCTAACTTCAGTGTCATACAAATGCAAGCTTTGAATTGTTTCTCAGTCTTTGAATCCAAGACCCTTGTAAATATTTTGGTTGATGGAAAATGATTACCTAAGATTTTTGTGAAGATGCTTCAGAGAGATAAAGCTATTTAAATGCAGTTCATATCAACAAAATGCTTAACATCTGGAACTGGAGCAATTCAGACAGATGAAAATTGCATCAAAAGCTGCCTAGTTTGTTTTGGATATGTAGTAAGGAGAGATTGCTAGAGGATCCAGTTGAAGGAGATGAACTTGCCTATCTCATTAAACCAAATGCTAAAATTAATGATGGTCCTTCATTTTTGAAGAAGACCATGACATCAGGGAGCTGATGCCATGACAAGCAAGGAAAATGAATTTAAATGAGGAGAGGCTATACAAAGTCACCAACATCACTTTCTTCTCCATAGTCATCTGAGTCCAGTGGCCAGATATGAATCAGCATGACTGGAGATGGTTCTGGATACTAGATAATTAGGATTAAGTGACTTGCCCAAGGTCACAGCTAGTGTCAGAGGTTGGATTTGAACTCCCATCCTCCTGATTCCAAGGACAGTGCTCTATCCACAGAACCTTCTAGCTGCCCTAGATGTGATAATTGCTAGTATAACAGGTCACCTAATTACTTTGTTTGTTGATTATTTAAAGTGCCCTAGATCGGTCAGTCACTAATATCAAAAGGCTTGACCATGATTTAAAGCATTCTCGTGAACTCTGCCAGGCTGCTTTCAAAGCTTTATGGCTCTTGGAACTAAAGATGAAGACATCCAGAATAAGGAGAGTCTGGGAGAGTGACTAACTCTAGGACTGACAGCCAGAAGGCAGGGAGTGACATCACCCAGAAGAGCACCAACAAGGAACTGAATCTAATAAAAAAGAGGAACTAAAAGCATGATTGGAGAATGAATGGAACCCAGATATTGGGTTGTTTTATTTGCTTTTTTTTGTTTGTTTTGTTTTTGTTTATTTATTTCAGAAATGTAGTGTGGGGGTGGCTAGGTGGCACAGTGGATAGAGCACTGGCCCTGGAGTCAGGAGTACCTGAGTTCAAATACTGCCTTAGACAATAATTACCCAGCTTTGTGGCCTTGGGCAAGCCATTTAACCCCATTGCCTTGCAAAAACCTAAAAAAAAAGTAGTGAACATGAATATGCTCGAATGACAAATGACTGGTATCTTGCACATTTTTCATATGTTTCCTGGAGAAATTTATTCTACCACTTTGAAGTTTCAGATACCTCAAAAAACATAACACTCAAATTGAAAATTTAATTTTGGAAATGCCTTATTTCTGATATCATTGAAAAATTCAAGTCTCACTTGTTCTTTGTTATATTACCGAGTTATAGTTTATTTAATTTATTTTTTGCTATTCTGCAAAGGTTTTGTGATTAAAAGCTTTGTGTATCAATGATTTTTTAGTTTAATGAATAGTCATCTGAAATTTTAAGCTTCTCACCGATGCTCTATAGTATGTTTAACACCTTCATATTGTTGCTGCAACCTAGTCCAACAATAGACTCACTTTCTTTATTTGTCCTGGGCAAGGAGAATATTGTAATGTAAAGTTCTGACTTGGCTTCATAAGCAAAAACATGAGAGTTGACCGCATACAACAAGAATTGGATATGCTCTAGAAATGAGGTGTTTCAAATCACCAGGGAGAACCAAATGTTCTCCTCTTAGCATCCATATGAAGGACCCAGAATCAGGAATTTGGTAGTTTGTTGGCTATTTTCATCCAGACTCACTACCATGAGATATAATTTAAAAACATACTGAAAAGTCACATGATTCAAAGGTATACTATAACCCTTACCTTTATAGTGAGGAACACCCTCACTTGAATACAGTCAAAGCAAAAGAATGGTAAGAGGCTATAGAAAAGTCATCTGGAAAAATAATAATGATAATGATAATGATAACATTAGACACAACTAGCATGCTTTGATTTCTATGGACCTTTATTTTACAGGATTAACAATATACTTCTAACTAAAAGAGTGTTTAAAAGGAAATCTGAAAAAAAATTCAGTTTTGCATCTCCAGATGCTGAGGCAAAATTATCACTTTAAGCTTAACTCAGTGATAGCATCTGATGCTGTCTATACAGCAATTTGATTTGATATATGAATCTTGACACTTGGTGGTACAAACAATTAGGGTAAGTGATCTTGTACTACAAAGCAAAGGCCTCATGACATTTTAATGAAGATTAGAAATTCATCAATACTTTGAGAATATGCGATTTCATCATTATTGATCAAAAATTTAAAAAACCTCTCAAACTTCCAAATTTTAATGTGGGAAATATTGAGAAAAAATTGCAATTGTATTAAACCTATGTGATCTGATACAATGGCATGTTACTTAGAGATTGAAGAATTATTTTGTCCATTGATAAATCTAAAAAGTGTTTTTCAGGGGAATGTTTGTGGGCTAAAAGTAAGATAGAAGGTCCAGAAGAAAAATAGAAAGTCTTTTTTGTATTGGTGTATAATTTTTCATTTTCTTAATAAAACACTATGGTAAAGTTATTGACTTAATATATCTCTCTTCTGTAGCTCCTGCTTATCCAAGTTCTGTCCTTTCAGGGCTAAACAGAATGAGTCAAACCATTGTTTTTTTTTAAGATTTTTTCAAGGCAATGGGGTTAAGTGGTTTGTCCAAGGCCACACGGCTAGGTAATTATTAAGTGTCTGAGGTCGGATTTGAACCCAGGTACTCCTGACTCCAGGGCTGGTGCTCTATCCACTGCACCACCTAGCCATCCCCAAACCATTCTTTATGTTATCATTATATTAATTTGTGTCTCTCATCCCTCTATCTTTTCAAAGCTCTTCCCCAAATCTGAAGTATACTTCCTTCTGACATCTACCTCTTAGAATCCCTTTTGTTTTTGTTCTTGTTCTACTCTTTGCTGTATCTTACACTTTATAATTTTACTGGGGTTTTCTTAGCAACGAAAATTGAGTCATTTGACATTTTCTTTTCCAATTCATTTGATAAATAAGGAAACTGAGGCAAATAGGGTTATATGACTTGCCCAGGATCACACAGATAAGATAGTATCTAATGTCAAATTTGAACTCAGATCTTCCTGATTCTAGGAGCAGAATTCTATCTACTGTATCGCCCAGTTGCCCTACTTTCCTTCAAATCTCAAGTATTACCTCCTGAATGAGACTTAATTGCATTTCTTTTCCTTATTTCCTGGAAATTACTGTGCATTTATTTATAAATATTTTGCATTTACTGATTTGTGTTTATGTTGTTCCCCCTATACCTCATTCATTGAATTTGTAAGTAGGTAGCATTTTCTAGCTGTGTGACTCTCTGAGCAAGTCATTGCATCTCTTTCTTGGAGGTCTTTTCTCTAAAGAGGGAATGAGCATAGCCCCCTTCACAGAACTATTGAAAGGATCAATGGGATTATATGAAAAATATCTTGCAAACCTTAGAGATTTTATAACTATCAGCTACTCTGTTAACTAAAAAGAGATTTTTGTCTCTGTATTCCCCACACCAAGTACATCGTAGGTCCTAAATAATTGCTTGTTGAATGAAAAGAAAATTGACATTCATAAAGTATTTTAATGTTTGTAAAGAACTTTATTTTTTTGTTTTTTGTCTTCTTTAGGATTTTTGCAAGGCAAATGGGGTTAAGTGGCTTGCCCAAGGCCACACAGCTAGGTCATTATTAAGTGTGTGAGCCCGGATTTGAACCCAGGCACTCCTGACTCCAGGGCCAGTGTTTTATCCACTGTGCCACCTAGCCACCCCAAAGAACATTATTTTTGTTAAATTTGTTAAATTTTGCATCATAGAACCATTGTGAGGATAAAGTGGATATTATGATGTAAAGCACTGGAAACCAGAAGATATGTTATGAATTTAAAGTTCCTACTGCTCAGATTATTCTTTTCTCTTTTGTGCCCTAATATCATGTGAAGGAAAACCCTTTACAAATAATTTTCTTAGCACTTCCCAAGTATTGCCATTAGGTGGCATATGTTTCCAAATTATAGCAATGCCCTCCCCTAAGATGTCACTGCACCCATGATTTGTATTTCATTTTGTGCTCTCAGACAGCATTTTCTAAAACTCTGACATTTGGGGCTTTCTTGAAATAATTATTTGAAGAAGAAGAATGAATCCCCCCCCCTCAAAAATCTTAGGAAAATTTGAAATGTGTATTTAAATGAGAGAAGCTAAAATTCTAGTATCCTTAAGCATCGCAATCATCCACCTTAAGCTAAAAAGCAGGTCTGGAAAATGGAACAGCCTATCACAGCCCACATCCCCATCTCCATGACAACATTCTAAGCTGCTTGCGCAATTAAAGGAACAGTGGTGGTTTGCAGGGAGAACTAGTGATGGGGAGGGTAGATTAAATAGGAATGCTGGCTGGGGTCCATTTTTAGACATGAAGAGGGAAGCTAAAACAATTCTAATTAGTGAGGCTGAGGGATGGAAATAGATTTAAAATAAAATACATCACAACATATTCTCCTTCATTAGCAAACAAAAAAGTGTATTTTCTTTTTGCAGATTGGAATTCCTACATTTTCCCTAAACTCTGCCATTTTTTGACAACAGCTACTGGCAGGCTCATCAACCCTTACTTGTTCACCCTTTATATGATATTTATAGAGGAAAAATATCTATTTTTATTCTTAGTAATGAGGCACTTACCACCTGTCTATGCTTCTTTCATTCGGATGGTATATGGATAATTGTGGGAGTCCCTCTATAACCCAGCATATCTTTGGCTCCAAGAACTCTGTTCTCAGTAATGAAACTATATATTTTCAGGATGTTTTACAGTTTGCAAAATGCTTTAATGTGCATTACCTCATTTGATCCTCAGAATAACCTTCTGAGATAACCCAGAATGGCAAAAATCAACCCCATTTTCAGATTTAAAAAAAGCAAGAAATCTCAGCAAGACAGGTGCAGAGCTAGACTCTAGTTCAGAACTTCATGACCCAGTCCAAAGTCCTCTTAGCTGTGCTGCCTCTCATCTTCAGAGGATACTTGTGGGTTCTTGAACAATAACCCCCCCCCAATTTCTGAGAAATCTCCCTTAGGACTAGATAACTTGCATTGGATTCTGAGGAACACCACTCCTAATAACCCTATGTGAAGAAAACAAAGCCTATAGGAAAGTTTAAAGGAAGCTGAATTGTTTTTTCAATTAAGGAGTGAAAACTAAAGGAAGGGTTGATTAAAGTCTTCAAAAAAAGATGTGGAACTGACAGAATAAGAGATTTTTTGAGACTGATGAAAAAGAAGAGAGAATAAATCCTAGTCATGCACCTATTATTCTAACCTAACACATAGTAAGACTTTGATAAATTGAAGCTCACAATTGATTTTGATTAAAATGAAACAATTTATTGATCTCTTCATAAGAGATTGTCCCTTTATAAGGGATGATGACAAGCTATTTTAATTTTTTTATTGAAGAAAGAATAACAGCAAGTTCTGGAGAAAAAAAATGAAGCAAAAAATGATAGGTAGAGGAACTCTATATAAGAACGCAAATGAAGCTAGGTGGTACAGTGGATAAAGCACTGACCTTGGAGTCAGGAGGACGGGAGTTTGAATCTGACCACAAACACTTGACTCTTACCAGCTGTGTGACTCTAAGCAAATCACTTAACCCTGACTGCCTCACATCCAGACCATCTCCAATTGTCCTGATTCATATCTGGTCACTGGACCCAGATGGCTCTGGAAGAGAAAGTGAGGCTGGTGACTTAACATAGCACCCCCTCCCTCAAATCCATTTCATGTGCTTGTAATAGCATCATATCCCTGTTGCTGTGGTCTTCCTCAAAAATGAAAATAGAACCCTATTATCATATAAAAACATGACTCTGAATATAAAAAATTCCTAAGATTAGAATAATAATAATATGGTATTTATAAATTTTTTCTGGAATACTTAAAAATAGATTTTACAGGTTAATAAATTTCTAAATGTGAGGAAGTAAAAGTATAGACTTCCTCTCTTAAAATTCCTTCTAGTCCTTGAATACCTTACTTATGACTTGTGAAATAAATCAATTATTATTTTAACAATCTTGTAAGATCCTTAGATTTTGATTGTGATCATTGCAATGAAAGTCAATCAGAATGAACTAAGATTAGAATTAGGAAGAAAATACAACTTGAGATGTGCTTTGAACCTTTGAAGGAGCTTGGGATTCTAAGACATTGGGGTAAGTAAAGAGATTTCTATGCATGCTAGATACAAAGTAGTCATTGTTAAGATGTCAACATGAGAGAGAGATTATTCTGGGTCTGCTCAGATACCTTGTGCAAAGCATTTTGGTTTTTTGGTTTTTTAAATAAAAATAATAGTTATATTCAGTGCAGCTGACTTGTGGAAATGGACATATTCAATGTCATGTAAAACCTGAACTGAAAAAGGATAATTATGGGAAGAAGGATAATCTTTTTATGAGGAGATCAGTTAAATTATTTCATTTTGATAAAAATCAATTGTGAACTTCAATTTATCAAAGTTTTACTATGCCTCAGGTTCCCTATCAGTTAGAATTATAAGTGTATGACAGGGATTTATTCTCTCTTCTTTTCCTTCAGTTTCAAAGGGAGCATTGTTGCTTGCTCTGACAGTACTTATCTCTGGATTATTCACCCTCCCTACTTCCTCCAGAATTCTGATCCTAAATCGTTCCCACATCTCCAGAAGTTTGAATGTTACCAATGACTTTGTTATGACCAAAGTAAAAGCATTTTTCCTCCATCCTCATTTTCTTTTTACTGTATTTGAGCCTGCTGACATTTCTATACTCCTTCAATCTCACTTGATTTAATTCACTTTGACTTAAAAATCATTCATTTACCACCTACTATTTGCCTTCCATTGTGCTTGACAATAGGGATAAAAAGACAAATGAATCAGCAATTTTTTTTCTAAAGTATTTTCTGTGCCAGATCTGCCCCAAGTACTGACAAAAAAGAGAAAAAGATGAAACAGTCCCTACATCCAAAGGCTTGCATTCGAATGGAGATGGAATCATGCAAATAAGGATATAAAGATTATATACAAAATGATATGAGGCAGTTTGAGAGAAGGGATGGAGATGGAACATTATTATCGGACTGGACCAGAGAGAGGATGGAGAGGAGTAATGAATAAGCCTGCTAAAGTAGAAAGGAGATAAAATAAGTCTTTCTCCTATGGAGATTTTCTACTAGAAAGAATCAACATTATCCAGAAAAGCAAATTCACACAATTCAAAATAAATTAAAAAAAAACTCTAGGGAGTGAGAATGTAACTTTGAAACCTGAAATGGTAAAGAAAATTAGGCTGAGTCTTATGTAGAAATTCACTTGATGTGAATCCTGAAAGGATTTAGGGCTTCCAAGAAGTGAAAATGAGGAAAAGGCACTCTATAAATGCCAAACATGAAATAGTTGTTATCAAGAAGTGAATGTGAGGTGACAGCATTTCAGGTATTGTGGATACTTAAACAAAAATATGTAAGGAGGAAATGGAATACCAGGTTTGGAAATTATTAAGAAAATGATTTGGCTTAAATAGGAATATATGAAGTAGAAGTAACCATGATAGCACTCATGGTATCTTGGCTCTCTTTCTTCTGTATCCTTTAAGAACTATTCTTTCTTCTCATGCCCTCAAACTATGGGTGTCACTTCAAGACTCAGTTTTGATCATTTTCTGCTTTTTAGGGCTTATGTTTGCTTATGGCCTCAGTTTCTACCTCTATACCGAGAGTTTTCAAATCATTTTGTGTAGTTCTTCCCTCTCACCCAAGTACCAATCTAAATTCTAATCAACTACTAAATATTTCTATTTTAATGTCTTAACATTAGCTCAGATTCCACATGTTCAAAACAAAACTCACCATCTTTAATCTTGAACCAGCCTACCCCTCCAAATTTCCCCTTCTTAGGAAACAGTAGGAAATGGATTACCATTTTCCAAGAAGTCATGCTTGATTCATTCCTCTTCTCTGCTAAGTCCTGAATATTTTTCCTCTTGTAGTTTCTTCATTTCCATTGCCATCATTCTAGTTTATTTTTTTCTACCTTTAACCTACTTTTATTCATGATTGCTTTGGGATGAAGAATAGATCATTCAGTAAAAACATACAGTGAAAACAAAATATGCCTTACCATATACAAAGTTTTAGCCTACAGTAATGATGTACCTTAATTATGTCCATGTGCACAAATCTAACATTAATTTTGTTAAAAAAAATAAACCCAATTAAGACCTCTAGGAGCATTTTGTAATAAAGTAATTTCTAATTGTTCCTTGTAGATAGATCAAACACCTCCAAAATGCAAATTCCTATATACAGTGAGCACTTTACTTAACATGGAACACAAGCAAACTGAGTATGTGGACAGTCTCAGAACAAGCTGACATTGTAATATTCAACTAGGTAGGCAACAAACCATAGTACCAAATGGAAAAATTTTATTTGCAAATTAATTTCAAAAAACTAAGTTAACTTCCTATAATTAAATACAGAAAATATACTGATTTGCTAAAATAAATAAGTTGTGATATATTAACACTTCATTATAAAGAATGCATACCAGAACACATAAACAGTGAATGATTCTTATTAAGAAGTTACTATAATATTACTGGCTAAATGGAAGTGCATATTGTGAAGCACTATGGGTGGTACATGTTTTTCCACATACTTCTGGTACCTATCATTCTAGTTCAAACCCACATCATCTCAGCTTGGGTTTTTTTTTTTTTTTTTTGCATTAAGCTCTTGGCTTGCCTTTCCTCTCTACTCAAACACATATTGGTGTCAGTCTAATCTTAAACTCTACTTTCACGATATCACTCAGTATAAAATTTGCCATACTTCCTATTTCGTATTCTTAGTGTAAAATCTTCTGAATGGATTTCAAATCCTTCTATAATTTGATTTTTACCTTTTCTATTCAAAATTTTATTATCATTCAGTTATTCACTCTTTAATCTAGTCAGGTTGATCTCAATATCACTAGCATATACTATTAGAAACTTGCTAGTTCAGCTATCTTTGGGAAGTTCATGAGTTGTCAACTGAAACTATTATCTTCTATATATTTCAAGGGGGGAACTGATTATATTTCCTCTAGTGATTGGGTTTTATGCATATCAGTAGAATTCAGAGAGTGGGACTCAGTACTTGTCATGTGAATAGATTAAGGAGGTAGCCTGCTCCTTACTAATGAGGCTGATCGTTCCTGCCTCAAAACTGATTTGTCCCTTGAAAATAGATTCCCATTGACCTTACTATCTGGTCCTACTTAGAATGAAGAAAATATGGTCCTGCATTTAAACTATCATAATATTTGTACTTTTTTAAGAGGGCAGAGCTGAGCCAGCCTCTATTCTAGCATGTGATCTACTAGAAATGGTAAGTAAGTTTTAATACATAGATGGGGCTTCTGAATATCAGCTAATAACTTTCCTCCTTCCTGGTAGACCTCAAAACATACAATTCTTTCCTTCTTCCTGTTAGTCAGTGGAACAAAAGATTCTTTCTTCTTATTCTAACAAGCAAAAATGCATTTAGTAATCAATAAGTCTATTTGTGTTTCTTTTTCTATTAGGAGTTTGAATGGGTATATGACCTTCTGTCAAGAAAAAAAGTCAACTGAACCCAGGAGAAATAATCTAGCACAAACTTCTTTTGAGAAATAATTCTGTGTCTGATATCTTTAGTATTATTATCTACTATTCTACTTTCATTATCCAGGAGGCTGTTTTGAACTGTTAGGAATTTCCCTCTGAGAAATCATATGGTGGTTAGTTTCTATTGAGTCTTGTGTCTCTATTCCAAACAAAACACACGCACACACACACACACACACACACACACACATACACACACGTACACACACAAGCACACACACATGCATCTAATAGTGTGATATTAGATTTTTTTGTCTCAGGAGGTTTATATTCAAAATTGAAAAGGATTCCTAGGTAGAAAGAATACATATTTGAGTTACTTTAATCTTGTTCACAGCTTCTGGCAGAGAGATATAGCCATGGAATATGTTAATATTTAATTTCTCACTCTATTCCACAGTCTCTGTGACAGATTTTTTGGTGGAAGAACGTGGGCAGTGTTTCCTTGAAGCCATGTGTTCAAGTGTTCATAACAAATAATTGGTAGAAGAATGTGGGCACCTTCTTTCTCTAAGGAATTCTAATAGATATTTGATAGGGGAAATCAGAAAGTCTTATTATTAGTTTCAGTTGAAAGTGGGCAGGAGTTTACTGATTCTCTCTCCCTTTTTCTTTCTCTGTAATAATGCCATGCTTGCCATTCATTCCATTCCTATGTTCTTTCTCTAACATGGAATATCCTTATTTCTCCCCTCAGTCTAAATAAATTCTACTCTCACTTCTAGTTGATATTCATTATCAACCTCTTCATGAAGCCCCCTGACTATTTCAAAACTCAATGACTTCAATTTCCTCTAGGTTTTTTGTCACTTAAAATCTCTACCAAACAATTTAACATTTAAGAAAATCTTATTTTTTTATGAGCAGCATTGTCTTCCAAATCAAGTTATAATTTCCTTGAAAGCAGGGACCTTACCTTTGAACTTTTCATATTCTAATTTCTATATCAGTTAATTAGGGACCTGACTTCTTTCTTTGACAGATTCATGTTGGAGGCCTTCTTTGCTTTTTATATCAGTTGCGTTATGCTTTAAAATGTCATCAAATGATGAACAACCCTTGCTGAAATGACTGTTGCTATTTAGCTAGTCAGTTCATAGACCATCTTCATTCCTATAGTCAAAACTTTCAGTAGGATCTGTGACAATTTTTGCTTCACTGGCAGAGCTTTCAGGTCACCCCTACAAGATGATGAGGCATAAGAGCATGTAAGGGGGATTGAGATGACAGGGTAAAAGGTCAAGGAGGATTGCAAAAACTAGACAATATCCAAGATGAGCAATCACATGACTGCATCCATATATGCGTATGTGCTTGTATCCATTAAATTATAAAGAACCTTGTGGATTAATAGATAATTAATACAATATGCTTTGAGAATTCAATATGATGTATCTACTGGGAAGGCAATGTGAACAGTGGGGTATGGAGTTTTATATAGAAAATAGCCTCTGGCATCCAGGTCCTAAAATTCTAGTTCTGGACTTAGGATAAGCATGGTCACAGATAATCAGAATATGGGGGTATCAAAAATGACAAATGAAAATCCTTATCACCCTCAAACCTATTTATGTTTTCTTTCAGTAATTATTAATCCCTCTACACCCAAACTAATACCCCTTTCCTTGAATCAATTCACTCTGGGAAAAGTCTCAGAGGACAAAAGCTTTTAGTTATTGAGCAGAATTTACCTTCATCTTTCCTTGACCCAAAACCACACAACCATATGGCACATAATCAGTGAGAAGCTCAGAGGAACTATCTCAAAAGCCAACTTCACTTCCCATCCCATCCCAAATGACATTCCTAATATCTAAAATATTATGTAAAAGTTAACATAAGATAATCTCTACTTCAACTTCTCAGTCCTCTCAAAATACTAGACTGATTCCCAAACCACCTCAATTGTCTACTTCTACCTTTTGACCTTTAGACATCATAACATGGTTCAGAATAAGAGGTAAACCAACATACTAACTTCCTGCTACTAGAAAATTCAACTAAATTCTCAGTGTGACCTAGGGGCTCTGTTGACCTAATTCTGTAACTGGCACAAAGTAGGCACTTATCAATGTTTACAAACTTAATTGAATAAATACAAGAGTAAGAGAGGGGATTTCTCCTGCATGGATGTGCATGCAAACATACAGACCCATACATATCAGTTGATTTTGTTATGGA
Source organism: Macrotis lagotis (assembly GCF_037893015.1). Taxonomy (NCBI): domain Eukaryota; kingdom Metazoa; phylum Chordata; class Mammalia; order Peramelemorphia; family Peramelidae; genus Macrotis; species Macrotis lagotis. The sequence continues at coordinate 199,717,228 of NC_133662.1, forward strand.
ATGCAATCAAAATGTTGACATTTTAATGTGTTATACAGTGTGACATCTTTTTTTTTAGGTTTTTGCAAGGCAAAAGTGGTTAAGTGGCTTGCCCAAGGCCACACAGCTAGGTAATTATTAAGTGTCTGAGACCAGATTTGAACCCAGGTACTCCTGACTCCAGGGCTGGTGCTTTATCCACTATGCCACCTAGCTGCCCCTAATACAGTGTGATATCTTTATGAGTCCAGAACATCTTTATTAATTAATCAGTAGGTAACAAACTAGGCTATTCACTGATCCAGACCTCTTTATGGATTTAAATAGTTATGCCCAGGACAAAATATTGCAATACTAGAATCTGAGAGTGAAACCAGGGAAGTTACTTATGGAGACTTTTAGTTGGGGTGATAGAGGGAGAGAAAGAGGGGAGAAATTTCTCTCTTCCTTTAATTGGCCACATAACTTTTCCAAATATTCCTTTATCTAAAAGAATGTCTTTCAGAGAACTCACACAAAGAAAGCACTCAGATGGAGATCAGAAGTGATAGACACACATTCTCAGAAGAACTTAGGAGTAAATTGTGAGATACAGGAGACATTAGCACAGGCTTGTCTGGGAGGTCATGCCTGCACAAAGAAAGTCCGGCTCTCTATGAGCCAAGCAGAATTGCAGTAACTCAATTAACATGGACTGTACAAATTTAGAGATAGCTCCACTCCAAAGGTTTATATGCATTATTTGTGCCTGAGATGTGATAGAGCCTTCTGAGCAACTATTGGTCTAATTAGCCTTGATCTCAATTGTACCTTGACCCCAACATAGTGATGTCTTTTTGGTCCTCTTCTAGAAAAAAGCACAATAACCCATGCACCAGTAGGAGATGGTAGCAAAGAAATATGAAAAATTTATGTGTGGTCATAGTCAGGGACTACAAATAAGCTGGAATCTCCTGAGTGATCACATCCCACTTCATTGACATAACAATGCAAAAACATCTCCTTAGTAAGAATTTGCCTGTGTGGTATAGTGTACTAGTCTCAAAAGGGGATATAAATTGTTCACATTCTCTGACCTCAAAGAACTTACAGTTCGGTAGAAGAATAAAATATTAACATATGTTGCTTCCTTTCACAATGCTTCATTGGGAGCACATTAGTGAGATATAATACTAAACCAAAGTGAAGTTTGAAGTGCAGATCATGGAAGAATTAAAAAAGAAGTTAAATTGAACCAAACAAAATAGATAAATTATATTTAAAATATTCTCCCATCTGTGTGAGGGTAATCTCATTTTTCTTCTAGAGGAGGAGCAGAAAGACTAAATAGCTCCTAGGATGAATTATAGCCCAATCTTTCCCTTGAATCACTGGCACATGGGTGGCTAAAATTAGGCTAATAAGTTGTCCACAGTTGTGGATTTAATCAGGATGACAAACTGCCTGTGGGGAAATTCCTGACACCATTACAAATACACAACTTGTTTATAATTTACAATCTTAGAAAGTTTCTTGGGACATTAGGAAGTTAAATTACTTGCCCATTTTCACATGGAAAGTATGAATCAGAGGAAATATTAAAATACAGGTCTTCCTGATTCCAAAGTAAATGGCCTTTTTGCTATTGCCTCTGAGCTTAACAATTAAGTTCAGAAATTCTGAGTTGCTGACAAAATATTCACCAATCCACAGAACATGGATTTGCTCCCATTCATATTTGCCGGCCCTGTCCCCCCATTGATGTCCATATCAGTGGACTAAAATATTATAAGAATTAATTAAAATACTTTTATTCAGGGCCCTTTCCACCTAAACTTTATCTACTGGACCTTCCCTCCCCCAGACACAGCCTACTCCTACCCCCAACATACATTCAGGCAGAGGATAACTATGCAAAGAAACAAAGGTATGTGACAAATGAAAAGTTTGAAAGACAATTTCTGGGTAATTAATAATCAATTTATTAGTCATGACTAGCAAATAATAAGCTAATGGTCACAGACTTTCTCTTTTAAGCCAAAGATGAACTTTGGGGTATCTAGATGTTTAAATATCCTTCGAAGAGTGGGATGAGGAAAATATTAATTCAATCTCATCATCAGCCTTTACCTATAAAAAAAAAACGCTCTGGATCCCTGAATTAGTAATCTGTTGTTAGTAATTATTTCTTTTAGGTAGAAGAGATCATAAAAAAGAATCGACACAAGAATGAATTTATATATCTGAATTAAATAATTGGCATACAGAAAAGAGATTATATGCATGAACAAGAAGTGAATAGCTAATAGATGGTATACAGAAACATCTCATAGTCAAAATTTGTAATTTCCCATATTTACTCCATGCCCATAATAATCAACACATTTCTTTCTCTTACATCAAAGAATCCAAGAACAATGAGTGTTTGACTGTAGGATGAGCAAATATAGTTCTTTGAAGAGATCATGTCAAAGTTTCATACCAACTTCACAATTAAATATATCTTGGTGATTAAAAATTTTAAAGATCTCATATGTAACTTTGATGAGGTTTGGCTTTAACCTTGTAAAATCCACAAAAGTTCCTTGACAAGGAAAGTTCCTATTCAGTTTGAAATTCCCAGGTGTAGTCACTTATCTGGATTAAGCAAACAAAATGAAGACATTTCTACCCAGAAAGTCACATTTGAATGCATATAAGTTGCTTAGTAAAGACAGAAGACCCTTTAAATTTTTGTCATGAATGAGTTCATCTATATTGGATATTTGTGATCTTAGGAAAGCTAAACTTGAGAGATTTTCATATAGAACAGAACAGATTGTATGGGTAGGGAAAGGGCTAAGAACATTGCTTTGATGAAAGCAGAAACTAAAGCATGAAAGTAGACTTGATAACAATAGAAAGATTTGTTATTTTCCATAAGTATGAATACACATCATAATAGACCCTCCAAGTCTTATCAAAAGTGCTCTATTAATTTCTGATGTTCCATATGTGCAGGAATTAGACTACTAAAAGGAATCTAACAAAATTTCCAAGAATTATGAAGTTTTGGGAAATAAAGGTAACCATGTCATAAGCTGCATTTTCTTATTGCTGGCCGTCAAATACAAAGGATACAGAGGAGAAAATTTAATTTTTGAAGTTAATAGTTTTCTAAGAATATTATAGTTAAGAATGGCATTTGCATTTTGGACTATGATTTAAAATATGTAACCAAGGTGCCAGGCTCTATCCAGAGATGGAGTACACCTAACAAAGAATATTAAAGATGAATTTACTTAGTGTCTTACAAATTTAATCAAAAGGGCTTTGAGAGGGCGGAGCTAAGATGGTGACAAGAAAGGATCCTGTCTTAGGTGCTCTCTCATAAAACTCATAAGCTAAGGACTCTAACTAAATTTTTGAGAGACAGAAGAATCCACAGAGGGACCCAGTGAGGCAGTTCTCCTACTCAAGGTAACCTAGAAAAGAGCAGAAAAGCTCTGCATCCCGGGGTCGGAGGGGCGGCCCACTGGAGGGGTGGCTGCCAGAGCAAAAGAACTTCAGCCTCCCGGAGGCAGCCCCAGGGCACTGGGAGCCAAGGCTCACAGCAGCGGGGGACTCTCCTGAGCTGCACCCCGAGGAAAATCAAATGAGGGAGTTAGAAGAAAAATTGGGAAAAGAAAGGAGAGAGATGCAGGAAAAACATGAAAATGAAGTCAGCAGCCTAGTCAAGGAAATCCAAAAAAAATGCTGAAGAAAATGGATGAAACAGTTCAAAAAGTTATAGAGGAGAAGAATGCTTTAAAAAGCAAAAATGACCAGAAGGAAAAAGAGATAAGAAAACTCTCTGAGGAGAACAAATCCTTCAGACAAATAATAGAATTCAGGGAGATTGATGAATTTACCAGAAATCAATACTTCAAAACCAAAAAAATGAAAAATTAGAAGAAAATGTGAAATATCTCATTGAAAAAACAACTGATATGGAAAACAGACTTAGAAAAGAAAATTTAAAAATTATTGGAATACCTGAAAGTCATGATCAGGAAAAGAGCCTTGACATCACTTTCAAAGAATTACTACAGGAAAATTGCCCTGATATCCTAGAAGCAGAGGGCAAAATAGAAATGGAGAGAATCCACTGATCCCCCCAAGAAAAAGATTCCAAAAAACCAACCCCTAGGAATATTATAGCCAAGTTCCAGAACTCCCAAGTCAAAGAGAAAATATTACAAGCAGCCAGAAGGACACAGTTCAGATATTGTGGAGCTGCAGTCAGGATCACACGGACTTAGCAGCAACTACCTTGGAAGCTTGTAGGGTTTGGAATATAATATGCCAGAAGGCAAAAGAGCTTAGAATGCAATGGAGAATCAAATACCCAACAAGGTTGAATGTCCTCTTCCAGGAAAAAAGATGGACTTTCAATGAACCAGGGGAATTTCAAATGTTCCTGTTGGAATGGCCAGAGCTGAACAGAAGGTTTGATCTTCAGATACAGGACTCAGGTGAAGCACGGAGATTGGAGGAGAAGCAGAAAATATGAGGGACTTAATTATGATGAACTGCATGTAGTCCTGTACAGAAAAATAACATTGATAATACTCATATGAACCTTCTCAGTTAATAGAGCAGGTAGAGGGAGTTTTTATAGTTGAAGCACAGGAGAAAGCGGAATTTGAAGAAAAATATGGTGTAAAAATGGAGTCAATAGAAAAAAAGGGGAATGTAATGGGAGAAAGAAAAATGAGAGGGGAAATGGGGCAAGATATTTCATATAATAAGATTTTTCTTTATTACAATGAGCTATTGCAATGATATAGAAGGGGGGAAGGCAAGGGGGAATGAGGGAAACTTCGCTCTCATCAGAGGTGGTTAGGAGAGGAAACAGCATATATGCTCAATGAGGTATAGACATCTGGAGTAAGAAGGAGGGGCGGGGATATGAATAAAGGAGGAGAGGATGGACCATGGGGGGAGAGTGGTCAGATATAACACATTTTCTTTTTTACTTCTTGCAAGGGGTTAGGATTAGATAGCCTATCCAGGACCACAGGGCCATGTGGATGCTGGGCCTAAGGGGTGGTAGAGGGGCTCAGGGCCTCTTGGCCCCAGATCCAGGGATCTGTCTTCTGTGCCACTCAGCTACTGTACAGCAGAGTCACAGTGAAAGGAGAGAGAAAATATAGTACATGGTAGTGGAGAAATAAGAAAGGAGGGAGTTGCGATCAGCAATGGCAACATTGGAAAAATATGGAAGTAACTTTTGTGATGGACTTATCATAAAGAATGTGATACACCTGCAACAGAGTTGTTGGTGTTAGAACAAATACTCAAGCACATTTTATTATTATTATTATTATTTGGGGGGTGGTACAGGGCAGGGCAAATGGGGCTGAGTGGCCTGCCTGGGGCTGCATAGGAGGGTGATCATTGGGTATCTGAGGCCAGATTTGGACCCAGGTGCTCCTGGCTCAAGGGCCAATACTCTGTCCGCCACCCAGCCACTCCTACTATTATTACTATTTTATTTTATTTTGGGTCTTCTTTTTTCTTTTTTTGGTTTTTGCAGGGCAGTGAGGTTCGGGTGGCTTCCATGTCACATGGCTGGGTGATTGTTGGGTGTATGGGGCCAGGTGTGGATTTGGGTGCTCGTGGCTCCAGGGCTGGTGCTCCATCCATTGCGCCACCTGGCCATACTTACAATTATTACTATTATTTTTTTAATTTTAATTTTTTTCTCTCTCCTTTATCGCTCAAGCAAGTCTATATTTATTGGGGGGAGGGGGTATTTTATTTACTCTTAAACAAGAATATTTTATTAATGTAAAAAACATTATTTGTACAAAATGAGAATAAATATTAAATTTAAGGGGAAAAAAAGGTCTTTGAAGCAAAAAGAATGAGGTAGGGGAAAAAACTGCTTATTCCCCAAGCTAGATAGTATTGTGAGTAGCCATAGTGAAGGAAGAATGGTCATTGAGATACCCAGAACTTCATAGGAGACAAAAATCCAATAAAAGATTCAATGTTAAAATGCATGTCTTCAAATATGCAAAAACATGGTATACACCATATACTATATGGTACAAACAACACTAAGCTGAGACAAGAAATGAGGAACTCCACTTCCTGATTTGATGATTCCTTTGGAATGATGTCAAGAAAAGCTACTAACAATTTGAGTTGCCTACTCCAGAGTGGAATGAGCTAGCTTAGATGATGTTTGAGTTTCCCTTTATCAAAAATATTCAACCCAAAGTTGCTTGATCACTTTTATGCTATAGCAAGAAATTGTAGTTTTTTGATCACCAAGGTCCTTGTCAACTCTAAAGTACCACAATCCTATGATTCCAAGAGGGTTAACGTTGCTCCCTTGATGCATATGAGGTATTTCTAGATTAAAAAAAATAACTTTTCTTAGGAGACCAAGGAAAAAGACTGAATTTTTTTTCCTCAATATGCAGCAACAAACTGAATCTTTACTCTATTCCAGCCCTTATGGCCTTCCTCTTCTTTGTCTCTACCCTATACCAAGTCCCACCCAGTTTACAAAACGAAAAATCACTCTGAGATTACTTAAAGGAATAAACTAACCAATCATTTCTCAACTCCACTCCATTTATGTCTAGTCATCTTGACTGAGAAATTTTAGCAATTTTTAAAACTCTAAAAATAAATAACCAGTGAAGTGAACATTACATTATAAACTGCTGGTTATAGTATAATTTTGTAGTGAGACATCTATTTTTCTTTGTCATGTCACAAAGGAGATGTTTGCATTAGAGGAAAAGGTTTCCAAGGTCTCTTCAATCTAAAATTCTGAGGTCAGTGTACTGTTTGTCTCTATTTACTCCCTTCATTTCAATCAATTTCTGCTTTCCACCTCTAATAATAAAAAGGAAAGAATGAATGGGGACAGAGATGAAGATATAGGCAGAAATTAGGGGAAAGAGGGACAACATAACAGTGTTCATAATAATGAACATACATGAAGTATGTTGAATTAAAATTTGTTCTTTATGTCTTTAATAAACTTAAATATGGAAGATAAAGGTACTTTAAAAACTTCTATGGGAATAGTTCCATTTTTAAAAAAGATGGAGAAGAAAATTAAGTTAAATTAACTACAAAGAACCTATGAAAGAAGACCCTATCTGCCTCCAGAAAAAAAAATATATATGAAATGATTTTTACCTACCTAGATATCTAGATGGATAGATATATTGATAGGTGATAGGTAGGTAGATGGATAGATAGATAGATAGATAGATAGATAGATAGATAGATAGATAATTTGGGTCTAATGGTAGTCATTTCTATAGTGGAGGATGGAGGGGGAAAGGGGAAAAATAAATTCACATAAATTTATTACATATTTAAAAGGAATAGCAAATTGTACATAATAGATTTACATTTTAAGTACAATCATCTTTTTAAAAATTAATGTTATGGAAATTATTCTCTAAATTTATTGAAATTAGAGATATATTATTTTCTAAATTTAAAGTAAAATACACAAGTAAAAAGGTGGTGTGAAGGAAGGAGCAGAGCCTAAGGACAAGACCATTAGGAGACAGGAACTCAAAGGTGAGGATCTGAGGAGATTAGGGGGAAGGAGGAATGAGAAGAGGTCCCAGAGTAAAACAGTATAGAAATATAGCATCATTTTAGCCTCTAAAATTGTAGTTCCTTTAAAAAGTGGTTACAAATTTTGCTCAGGAAAATAACTTTCCTGAGTCATCAAAAGTACTTTGAAGGAAAAATGGCCTCTGCAACCTTTGTAGTAAGAATGTCAGAACATTATCCAACAGCCCTTCTAACAATATTTGGGTCAGAGTCCTAGATGTATACACATCTGTGGAGTATTTAAAAGTCCTTTATATCAGGACAGCTAGGTGATACAGTGGATAGAGCACTGGCCCTGGAGTGAGGAGGACCTGAGTTCAAATGTGACCTCAGACACTTAATAATCACCTAGCCGGGTATCTTTAGGCAAATCACTTAACCCCACCGCCTTTCAAAAACCAAAAAAAAAGGACCTTTTTATCTAATTTGTTTTCCATTTTTAAAGTTTAGCCTTATATTTCATAGTATTTCTGAGATACAGCAGCAATATTAAGATACAATTGAGTGATTTTCAGACAGTCAGTGCATTATCCTAGAAATACTTTGCAAATTGTCAGTCTCTCTTCAGAGCTGGGATAAGTAATTAGCTCTAACAGACCTCTTAGTCAAAAAGATCCAACCTGTAAATAATCATAGAACTAAAATGCAATAGAATGAAAACTGGATTCAAAGAAAAGAGCGTTGGCTTACATTCTTGAATGATCAGGTATATTATCCAGGACAAATCATTTGTGTCTGAGGGGCTGCAACCAGAACTTTTATAATGTGATGAATTAGGTCTGAGGTATTCATAGCAGTATGGGCAGCAAGGTGGGGCACATAGCAGTTAGGCTTGGAGTCAGGAAGACTCATTTTTATGAGTTTAAATCTGTTCTATAATACTTATTTAGTTTGTGACCATGGGCAAGTGACTTAACCCTGTTTGCTTCAATTTCCTCCTCTATAAAAGAAACCTGAAGAAGGGAATGGCAAATCATTCCAGTATTTTTCCCAAGAAAAATCTCAAATTGTATCATGTAGACTCAAACACAACTAATCAACTAAATACCAGCAACACAATTTCTACAAGCAATTCATTGCAAACACCTTATCAAACATCTTTTCATATTGCTAGTCAAATAATATCTGACATGTAATGTTTGTCATTCTCTGTTTAGAAGAGCAATAAACACATTCACCTTCTTGCTATGGTCAATGATGCCACCAAATGAGTGAATCATAAAATGTTAAAAGGAAAAGATTTCAGTGGCCACATAATCCAATGCATACTCAAATGGAATACTATTATAATATATCTGAAAAGTAATCAATTAGTTCTGCTTGAAGATATCTAAGGAGGGGAGACCAATCATGTGATTCTGTTTAGCAAAATTTTATTTATTGGGAAGTTTTCTTTAACATTAAGTTTAAATTTGTTTCTTTGCAATGTCTGCCCCTTATCCATATTTTGCCTTTTACAGACTGAAAGAATAAATCTAATCCTTCTTCCACGAGACAACTCTTCAAGGATTTAAATGCTGTAATCTTGACCCCTCTGAATTTTCTTTTCTTCAGGTTAAATAGACCCAGTTTCTTTGATCAATGCTCATATGACACCTATTTCAAGGTCTTTCATCTTCCTGGTTATCTTTTTCTTGGTACTCTAATTGATCAATATCCTTCTTTGAATGTGACACCAAACTGAACACAATATTAAATTAAAGCAAATAGTATGTTTCTCTGTATCTACAGGAGCATAAATGCATGTGAGCATACATGCAGCTTTCATCCTCATCCTCAACTACATTTTAGTGCTCTTCATTTCATTGTTATAGGAATATGCCATGATGTTATAATTATTTTCTATTATTTGCCTTTCTCTCCATTTTGTGTACACATCTATTGTTTGTTTTTGTTTTTTGGGTTTTTGCAAGTCAATGGGGTTAAATGACTTGCCCAAGGCCACACAGCTAGGTAATTATGAAGTGTCTGAGGCCAGATTTAAACTCAAGTCCTCCTGACTCCAGGACAGGTGCTCTATTCACTGCCCACCTAGCTGCCACATACCTATTAAAAATATAACTTGATTGGTAAGTTCTCTATGTATTAACATCAGTACCTTAGGATATATGTTTGTGTGTGTGTGTGTGTGTGTGTGTGTGTGTGTGTGTGTGTGTGTGTAAAATTTCATTTTGAGAATTCCCCATCTCTCCTGGGTTGGATATTCCTGTAGAAGTTTAGTCCCCAAGATCCTGCTTAGCCTATCGTTCATTTCATTTCATTCCTTGAAATCTGTTCTGTCCAGATTTAGAGCCTATTGTACATGCTAGCTTTCCTTTCCTTATCTATCACAGACCCTAGGAGGATGTCATTACTTTCCCAATTACCTCTTAGGAAAATGAGACTCGGATATAGAATAGAATTCCTCTGCTATTATATCCTCCATCTATTGAAACATGAAAATTTTTGAAATTTTCTCTTTCTGTCTGGTTTCTCTAGCTTTGATAGGACTGACCTTTCCCTATTCCCTAAACCAGTGGGCTATGGGACAGTCCACAGCTGATATCTGCCTTCCTTCCAAGGTCTCATGTTTTATTGGCATCCTTCTCGCTGTCCCTGATCTCTCTAGTGGTTAAGATGATGTTGTGTCCTTAAGGGCAAGAGTTAGGGATGATAATTTACTCCATTGAAGGCTGGGGCAAAAGGCTAGATTTTCAGTATACATGTCTTAGGCGTATTTTTATTTTGTTATTCCTTGGTCACATCATGCTTGGTTTCAGTGCCAATAAAATTGAAACTCCCTCCAAAAACATTTTTGAAAATTATTAGTGTTTTAGTTTTTAGCTTAGAGAAAGAATTCAGACTGATGTTTGGATAATTGAGGTTTCTTATCGAAAATATATTGTCAGGTTTGTGATAATTTCAAGCCAACTCTTCATCTATATCCTCTACTCTCAAGTGATTGCTTTTCTTTGCCCCTCCACAGATCATCACCCACACTCTACCATGTATCTTTCAATTGCTCATGGTTTTGATGGCAATAGAGTAATTGAAAACAGAGAGAAAATTGAGCTATTTTTTCTTATTTTCTCTATTAAGAAGATTTATGCAAGATTTTGAAGTTCCTCATATGAAAATACATTCTAAATATGTTAATCCATTCCAATATGTTTTCATTATCCTTTTTCATTTGAATAAGGTACAAAGGTCCAAAGTTTCAGGGAAGTATGGTAGGTAAAGAGAAGCCCTTAGAGTAAGAAAGATTATATCTGAAACCATATTAGTTGTATGACCCTAGGAAATCAGTTAATCTCTCCATATCTCAGGTTTTTCTCTGAGTTTGTAAGTTACAGAATAGTCACAGTTATTCATTGATAGAGGAAAATTCCTTGCCAACAGGTCTGTACATGAATGAAAATTCCCTAACCACAGTATCCATTCAGAGTCATATTCTTATCATTGGCATTTGCCCAGCTAAATATCAATGTACCTTTGAGGTCAAATTGACCTCCTTGCACTTGGGTCTCCAATACATCTGGCTTCTTTCTCAATATGATACAGATTAGAGAGAGTGGTGTAGGGATAAAAAGGTTAGGTTTTATTACTGGTTTTGAATTTTGTTTCCTGTGACCTTCTGTGAACTTATTTACCATTGTTCATCTTCTGTTGTATCTTCTCCCTATTATATTTAGTTTGATGATATGTATATGTGTTTTTCTCCTTCCTCATAATTTTTTATTTAAGCCTCATTTGATTAATTAGCAAGATAACAGTAAATATATTCTAATCATTCTTTGACAGGTTCACTCTATGATTGAACAGGAATCTATTATCTCTTCATTTTAAACTGTCTCCCAAAAATTGAATTTCATTCTCAGTTTTTTCTTAAACATGTCTACTCCTAAATCTGCTTTTCTTTAGTTTTTGTCTTTAATGACTACTATTATGAAAGAATTACTTATAAATCTATTAAATTTTGGTTTTTGTTCAAGACATCTTACTCTTTTTTTACATAAGAAGATAACTTTTTTTTTCTAAATTGAAGGTAATAGTCTTTGATCTTTGTTCAAACTTCACAATTCTTTCTCTGGATACTGATGATATTCTCCATCGCAGATAGTCCAAAATTGTCCCTGATTGTTGCACTGATGGAATGAGCAAGTCTGTTAAGGTTGATCATCACCCACATGTTGCTGTTAGGGTATACAATGTTTTTCTGGTTCTGCTCATCTCACTCAGCATCAGTTCATGCAAATCCTTCCAGGTTTCCCTGAATTCCCATCACTCTTCCTGGTTTCTAATGGAACAATAGTATTCCGTGACATACATATACCACAGTTTGTTAAGCCATTCCTCAAATGAAGGACATTTACTTAAATTCCAATTCTTTGCCATCACAAATAGGGTTACTGTTAATATTTTTGTACAAGTGATGTTTTTACCCTTTTTCATAATCTCTTCAGGGTATAGACCCAGTAGTGGTATTGATGGATCAAATGGTATGCACATTTTTGTTGCCCTTTGGACATATTTCCAAATTGCTCTCCAGAAAGGTTTGATAAGTTCACAGCTCCACCAAAAATATATTAGTAAGACATCTTACTCTTTAGCAAAGGAGGGCAGAAATTCCAGACATTAGGAGTAGTCTATGGAAAAACACAGGAACACAAGATGCTAAGATAATTAAATGTTTAATAGGCCAAGTTATCTAGATTGCAGTGTGTGCAATTGAAAAACAAAGAATAAATCTGGAAAGTTTACTGGTAACTATATTATTTTAAATATCAAGTTGATGAGTTTATATTTTATATGAGAGGTAGTCAGGAAACACTGAAAATTTCTGAGTAGAGCAGTTATGTAATTAGAACCCTGTATTAATTAGCCAATTATGCAGAGAAGATATTGGAGACTGAAGAATCTGGAAGCAATTAGGAAACAATTAAGCAACTTCTATAATAGTTCAAGGGAGAGATGATTAGAGTATGGATAAAGGATGTAGGATGTGGATATAGAGCATGGACATCATTTCCCTCAACAAGGGTTGGTAAACAATTGAATATATAGGGAGAAGGAGTTCAACAACTCTGGTATTACTTGTGATTGTGGACTTTGATGCCTAAATATATGGTGATGTATGCAATAAATCTAGGAAAATTTGGAGGAGGGAAGGTTGGAGGTTTGAATATTAATTAGTTTTTAGCAATGTGTCAAGTAATTAAAATAATAAATCTAGACATTAATTATAATTTACATTTAGTGGATTATACTGGAGCAGTTTGCTATTTCCTTCTCTAGTTTATTTTTTAAATTAGGAAGCTGAAACAAACAAGGTAAAATGACTTGTCCATAGTCACATAGCTAGTAAGTATATCTGAGGGCAGATATGAACTCAAGAAGTCTTTCTGACTTCAGGATGGGCATTCTATCTTTTTGCTCAACCTAACTGGCAATTCTTTAGAACCTTAAGATTTATCTCACTTTGTTTTCACAATAACTCTGGTAGATAGGTATTATTATTAGCCCCATTTAAAATGATTATTTTTAAAGCTACATGCAAAGGGAGTTTTCTATGCTCATCCTTTTGCAAGCTTTTGAGTTACACAATTTTCTACAACCCTCTCTTCCCACCCCACTCCACATGATGATAACAATCTAATATCTGTTGTACATTTATAGTCATGTTTAATATTTTTCTATATTAGTCATGTTGTGAAAGTTTATTAAAGCTAAAGAGAAAACTCTATTTTTTAAGAAACAAAAAAATTGAAGTAAAAAATATTTAAGTGTTTTGCCCAGGGTCACTCAATTAGTGTCTAAGCTTGGATTTGAACTCTGATATGAAAGAGTTTTAGACTTTTAAATCTATTCACTCTGTCATATAACTACTGTCTATGTATATATATATATATATATATGTATATATATATATATATATGTATGTATATACAAACAGATGTTTAAGAAATGATTTGCTAACTCTATATCACAATAATAAAAGGAAAACCTAACAGATTGCGTAGAACTTTTTATAAAGGATTTGGCAAAGTAGGACACATGAACAATATAATGAAGGACAAGATAACTGTGGGGTGGTTGCAGAGTGTTTTATGTGGAAAACAGAAACACTTATAAAATTGCAACAAAGTAACCAAAATGTCAAGGAAATAATATAAAATTACTGAAAACTAGTGGTCTCCTTTCATGATTATGCTCCATTTTCATATTTCAACCTATCTTTAATATCTTTTCAATAATAATAATAATAATAATGAATTTCAATAAACAAGGATGTAGAGAATGATGATGCACATCCATTTGGGTATTGAAGGAGTCACTTGTAAAAAAATAGTATTTCATTTATTTTCCCATTTACATGCAAAGAAAATTCTTATCAATTGCTTTGCAAGATTTTGAGTTCCAAATTTTTCTCCTTCCTTTCCTTCCTCTCCCTTGTCTCTTCCTAAAATGGTAGGCAATTTCATATATATGTGATATATATATGCTATCATGTGAAGCATATTTGCATATTAGGCACAGTTGTAAAAGAAGAAACAAAAGATAATTCTCTCAAAACAGAAAAAAATAAAAAAGAATAAGGTAAATAAAAAAAAATGCTTCAATCTACATTCAAAGTCAATCAGTTTTTATTTAGATGTGCATAGCATTTTCTGAGTCTTTTGTACTTGTCTTGGATCACTGTACTGCTGAGAAGAGCTCACTCATTCAGAGTTGGACATCACACAATGTTGCTGATACTGTGTACAATGTTTTCCTGATTCTACTCATTTAATTTTGCATCAGTTTTTTCCTGAAAACTGCTTCTTCATCTTATATTATCACACAAAAAATAGTATTCAATTACATTCATATCCCAGAGCTTGCTCAACCATCCTTCAACTGATGGACATTCCCATAATTTCCAATATTTTGCCACCATGAAAAGGGCTTCTATAAATATTTTCCATGTTTAGGTCCTCTCCCCTTTTTCATGATCTCTTTCTGATATAGACCTAGTAGTGACATTGCTAGATCAAAGTATATATCTATACATGCCCTCTATATATAGTTCCAAATTGCTCTTCAGAATGGTTGGTTAGTTCACAACTCCATCAACCATGTATTGTTCCTCAATTTCCCCACATCCTCTCCATCATTTGTCATTTTCCTTTTTTTTTGTCATCTGATAGGTGTAAAGAGTTATCTCAGAATTGTTTTAATTTGCATTTCATATGATTGTAGATGGCAATGATTTTTCCATCTGAAAACTGCCTGAAAACTCCCATTGGGGAATGGCTTATAGTCTTATAAATTTGACTCAGTTTTCTAGATATTTGAGAAATAAGGCCTTTATCAGAGACACCTGCTGTAAATATTGCTTCCTAGCTTTCTGCTTTCCTTCTATTCTTAATTGCCATGGTTTTGTTTGCATAATTTTTTGAAATTAATATCCTCAAAATTATTTATTTTATATTTTGTAATTTAACCCTTAATGTCTTAATCGTATACCCCATTTTGACCTTATTTTGCTATATTGTGTGAGATATTGGTCTACTTTGTGCCCTATTGTTTTCCAGTTTTTACAGCAGTTTTCGTCAAATAGTAAGTTCTTATCACAAATACTGGTGTCTTTGGATTTATCAAACACTAGATTACTAAGGACAATTGTCTTGTATAACTAATCTATTCCACTTATCCAACACTACTTCTTAGCCAATACCATATAGTTGTAGTTACTTCTTTTTAAATTGATTTTTTTCTTTTTAAAAAATATTTTTTTATCCATATGCACATGCATATTTCCAAGTTACAAAATTTCCCTCCACCTTCCCTTCCCACCCTCCTTCCCTCATCAGGGATCAGTCAGATTAGCATTTTTCACACATATTTAGATGAAAAACTTTACATATTAGTAATTTTCAGCATGAGGAATTGGGATTAAGGGAAAGAGATATATGAGATAATTTTTATAAAATGTTCATCATATTCAGAAGGGTTGTTTTTGTGTGTATGTAGTGCATTTTGTTTTGTTTTGTTTTTCTTCCTTTGGATAGGGATAAAATAGTCCCACATCTAGTCAAATACAGATGTCCTAGCTCTCTGGGCTGCCAAGAAGAGCTGCTTCCACCAAGGTTGTTCATCTCATGATAATACTGTTGTTGATGTGTACAATGTTTTCTTGGTTCTGCTCCCTTCACACTCAGCATCAGATCCCATAAGTCATTCCATGCTTCTCTAGAGTCTGACCATTTATGGTTTCTTATGAAACAATTGTATTCCATAGTATTCATGTACCATACCTATTTTAGCCATTCCCCAATTGATGGGCATACCCTCAGTTTCCAATCTTTGCCACTACAAAAAGAGCTGCTATGAACATTTTGGAACATGTAGGACTTTTCCTATTTTTTATAATTTCTTCTGGATATAGACCTAGAATTGGAATTGCTGGATCAAAGGCATGAACAGTTTTATTGTAATATGTAAATTTATCCCATTCTACATCTCCCTTCCTTATGCATCCAGTGCAGTCCTCTTTCTCATCCCTTAATTAATCCTTCAAATTCACTTTATACCTGTATCCTTTGTCTATGTATTTTTCTTCTAACTGTACTATTAGTGGAATATATTTTTTTAAATTGTAAGTATCATCCTTCCATATAGGAATATAAATTGTAAAACTCAATTGAATCCTTTGGGTCTTCTCTTTTTTAAAAATTTTTAGGCTTGTTTTAGGCTATTGAAATTGAAGACCAAAATTTTTGTTCACTTCTGGTCTTCACCTTATGAAAGTTTAAAATTTTTCTATTTCATTGAATGACCATTTTTCATATATATAGTGTTCCTGGTGTTTATATTTGGGGACTTCTTTCTTGAGGTGATCACTGAATTCTTTCTTTTGAATAACTGAATTGAATAATTTCTTTTAAGATGTTGTCCAGGTCCTCCTTTTGATTATGACTTTCGGGTGATTCAATTCTGACATTCTGATATTGTCTCTCCTGGAACTATTTTCCAGTTCAGTTGTTTTTCCAATGAAGTATTTTAAGTTTTCTTCTATTTTGCATTCTTATAATGTATTTGATTCTTGATGTCTCATAGAGTCATTAGCTTACACATATCATTTCTAATTTTTAAGGATTGATTTCCTCTGTTAGCTTTTGTACTTCCTTTTCCATTTGTCCAATCATACTTTTTTAAGAGATGTTTCCTTCTGTAGATTTTAGTATCTCTTTTTACATTTGGTCAATTCTGCTTTTAAGAAGTTGTTTTCTTTTTCCAGGTTGTTGACTTTTTTTCAGGATTCTCTTACACATTCTCATTTCTATCCTCAATTTTTCTTCTACCTCTCTTATATGATTTTTAAAAAGCTTCTTTTTCAGCTCTTCAGTGAGTTCTTTCTGGACTTGAGATCCCTTCTATTTTTTTTGAGGGGAAGGGATTTTCCCCATAGGTGTTTTGACATTGTTATCCTCTGAGTGTTTTTATCTTCCCTGGCACCATAATGACTTAATATAAACAGATTTTGGTCTTGTTTGCTCATCTTTTTTTTTTACCTTATCTCTTTCTGTTACATTTGAACTCTATTTCACATGTGGATAGGGCACTGTCCCAGACTTCTTGTGCCAGGGGATAGAGGTCCTGGCTGTTTATTTCATTTTGCACAGATGTTGCCCTGAGGTCCACAGGGGATCCTTATATCGGATGATGCATTGAGGGGTTATGGTTGGGATTTATGGAATTGTTTAAGGACATAGGAGTCTGGCACATTCTTTGGTACTAAGTTGGGGTCCTGTACTGGTGTCTTATGTTGTGAGGCTGGTGGAGTTTTTCTATGTCTCACCAGAGATATATTGAAATACATGGAGGCTACCTGTTCTCTTAGGCTCTGGTAGAATTGGTAACTGCCTGTTGATTACAGAATGGGTGGATTCTCAAGAGTTGGAGTCTGTTGATTCTCCCAACTATGTTGAGGCATATTGGGTGCTCTAGTCTTAGTGATTTCCTGCTACATTGCACTGAGACACAAGTTTTCTCACTGGCTTGTTGAAGTGGGGCTTTCTGAGATGCTTATTGTCCTGGATTGCACTTCCCAAACTTTAAATTTTCTTGGGCTACAATTATTTCACTCCATCTTTTTGCTGGTTCTGCTGTTCCAAGATGTATTTTAGGGCTCTATTTCAGGGTTGTTTGGAGATGAAGATGGAAAAGTTACAGTAATTTATTGCTTACTCTGCCATCTTGGCTCCTGGAAGTCTCCTTTAAGTAGACCCTTTATAAGATCTTTTCCACTAAATGTTTTCCTTTTCTATCTCTTGGCAAAGGAAATAGCTTTCTCCAGGAAAGGAAAGTTCTTTGAGATTATTCTAAACATGATTCCTTAAGTAGATACAACTATTTATGTAGTATAAAGATTTGAGTAGCAATAGAATTTGCATATACTTAATGACCTTGAGTTGGATTTTTTTATATATTTTCATTCCCATTTAGCAAAGGAGAAAATGATCTTAGAGAGACTTGCCTAATGTTTCAAGCTCATAAGAATTAGTAATGGAATTTGAGTACATGTCTTTTTGACTTCAAGTTTAACATTCTCTCAGAAATAAGGAGAGAGGCACAGATAGAATTTGCAGAGCTGAAATATCCATTTGGGGAATAGTTGACACTTTTGTAAGACTAAGTAAGTTTTGAAATTACTCAGAAAATGACACAAGTGTATTGAAAAGGAAAATATTTCTGCATAAAGATTTATAATCTCCCTAAGTAGAGCTCATATCAGTTGGAAACTGATTTTTACTGTGAATACGTGATGAGATGCTTGGTCATAAAGTGAATAAACTGAGTTATTCTGATACAGATGAATTTTGCGTGAGCATACCTATAATGACTTTTTTTAAGCAAAGCTTTCACTATATTTCAAATTCTCATAACTCTAAGTGATATAATATAGAAGTGTGAAATCAATGTATTCCAATGAAAAATCTATTAATTACATCAGAAATAATTTAAGCTACAAAATCTTCTTTGCATGCTGATAGACTGGTGGACAAATTGTTCCAATTTCCCAGACAGGGAAAAGCATATAGCACTATAAGCATAATTCAAAGTAAACCTCTGAAATTATTTTATTCTAGTGTAAATAATAATCAATAATACTGAAGGGTCTTTAGTGGGAAAATATTTTCACTCTTAAATGGCAATTTTCAGAAAATTCCTTTTGGGTATTTAAAAAATTATCTATTCCTACTTCTTTTGACATGCTACTCCCTAAGAAGACACTGAAGAAGGGAAACAACAGAAAAGTTAGTCATATTCCACTGAAAAACTGTTACAAAATTTTTTTATGTCAAAAATATAAATTTTTGTAATAAAAGCAGCATGGAAAAATAGAGTTCTTGGTCTGAAGTCAAGAAGGTCTGCATTGAAATCCTACTTTTGACACAAGTTATATAAACCTGAGAATATTATTTATTTACCTCAAGCATCAGCCTGTTTTTCAGTCATGGATTGAATTATGTGGCTCCTGAGAATCCTTTCAATTGTGTGATTGTATAATAGTTTGAAAACTTAGATTTTTTTTCTTATATAATCCTATTATATGTGAAGGGTGTCTACCATCAGTTTAGTTTCCATTAGAACAATCTACACATACTCTCATGTTTTATCTTCCTGGGAACAAATTTGTATTGTAGATCACAGGACTCTAGAACAGCAATAGATGTCACCTTAGAAATCATCTATTTAAACATTGCACTTTACATGTAAGAAAGTGAGTCTCAGAAAGATATGGCAATTAATACTGAGTTGTCATATTAACAAATCTCTGTTCCCTAAAATTAATCTTCTTTGCATTGTGCTGCTAAAATAGATAGCTTAAATGATTCTGTGACCAAAGAATTAACTCCAATTTGTCTATAAGGAGATCAGATTAGTGACCTTGTACACAGCAGAACAGACAATAACTCATTTGAAAGTTAATCCTTTAAACAACTTTAAAAATTTTAAATTAATAAATTACTTTCCCTTTTTCTTTATTTTAGTTTAGTTTCCTCATCCATAAAATGAAGGGGTTGAGATGGTTTTAAGGATCACTTCCTTTCTGAATATTGTATGTGTTAATTTCTCAACTATTAAATAGAAAACTTAAATATGGGAAGGATAGTGTTTCTTTCTTATGAATATATCTTGAAAATCATAGACAAATGCTTCAGTACTCTATTACAATTATTTTGTTTATCCTATCCCTTATAGAGTAATATGCTTATCCCAAACTTGAGCCCCTAATCTCTTTCCTCACCTGTGCCCCAATTTTTAGATTCTTACTTATTTTTCAAAGCTTAATCTGAATTCCCCCCTTTCCTTAAACCTTCCCCAAAAGACTACAATAGTAGACTTTCTTACTTAATTAATTCTGACTTTATACTTTTCTAGGAATATGTATTTGTAGACAAGAAATATGGCATGATTAATTTATCTTGTATTTCTATCACTGCTATTGGTCTGAGAAAAGAACTACAGAAGAAAAAGATGTTTGAAACAAAAGTCCTTTTTGGAAAAACATAGTGACCTAAGTAAGACTTTATTTCATAATTTTTCTCTATAATCTTAGAAATTTAATGAAATTTAAATCAATTCTTTGAAAAGTAAAAGGGAGAAAATTATATATATGTATCTGCCAAGTTTGATACCTTAAAATCTTGCTAAAATATAGTAAGAAAAAATAGCAGGAGAGAGAAAAAATGTTTACCAAAATAACCACAAAAATTGGGTGTGGTTATCATACTAAGATTCAAGCACATATACATATATAGATGTATATAAGTGTGTGTGTGTGTCTATATATATATATATATATATATATACATATACCGTTATATATATATTTATGTATAAACTGTACAGACACATATATGAGGAAAGCCCCTTTACTTAGCTATAATAGCAGAAAGTAAGGGACAAATAAAGTATTAAATATGCCTATGAAGGTATGAAATTGGAAAAAATTGGGTGTTATATGGAGGAGAATGGGGTAGAATTAAATTAGAGGGGGATTCTAGGGATTTACCAGAAAAAGACTGGTCATGCTCTAGGTGGCCCAAAAAAAGCAAGGTTGACACTCGTGACCATGCTATATAGATTCATAAAGAGAAAGACTCAAGACATAACACAAAACCATCATGTTACTTGATTTCTTAAAAAATAGCTGAGTGTGGAAACTAAAGATTGAATTCACTTTTTTTTAAAGTAACAGGATTTTTTTTGCTCTGGTTGCTAGGTAGGAAGTGATCATATTACCTTTGTTACATAAAGTTTAAAGGGAACCTTAATTTGATGATAGGATCCCCCTATCCAGTAACTTTGGTATCAGGGTTACTTGAAAGAAGTAACCTACAAAGAGTACAGATTGGGTATATGCATCATTCTACTAATTCCCCAATGAGAATAATTAGGTTTAAGAACTGAAATTCATGAACTCTTTGACTGTCTCTGAATAATCACCCAACTTATGGTACAATCCTTCCTCCTCTAAATATTTAGCTGAGCAAAATTATTTAATATAATGACTTCTATTGACAGAATATGTAAAACTCCATACCTCTAATTTACCACATCTCCAACAATGTGCACACACATGAACACAAATTCCTTATATTCAGGGACTTTTCATTATTTTGACTAGCAAAATGTTTGGCACAAAGTAGGCAAATTTTAAGTTTATTTTTTTTTATTTAATTCAATAAGAGCTTGCAATCTGTTAGAATTGACTTCAAGAGCCTATGGTTACCTTTATGTAAAGATGAATTTTTGGGAATGGGAAAACTATAATACAAAATCAAAATGAATTTTTTTAAAAAGAGACAATGATAATATATCTGTTGCAAATTGGATTGTACGGTCCTTCCAAACATGAAATGATACTCTGGTACAAACAGAACAGACCTCCATATCTGAAATATGCCAAAAATAATGATAAAGGAAGAAGGCTCATAGAGCTAAGATGATTGTAAATGGATATGGCTTTGTGAGCAAATATATTTGGATTACTATTAATAAATGGGTTATCACTTGGAAACTGCTTAGGAAACACTATTATAGATATAGATGTAAATGACATGTGTGTTTACACATATATATTCAGACAGACATAATATATGTGTGTGTGTATTTGTGTATGTGAATGTGTTTTCCTCTCTCTCTCTTTCTGTCTTAATGTAGATAGAAATAAATGTAATATATATTATGTATATAAAATTAAGTATTTAGATCAACATAATACATACTAAATCAGAGTATAGCCTTACTGCATAAAATAGAGGGTCAAGGGGCGGCTAGGTGGCGTAGTGGATAAAGCACCGGCCTTGGATTCAGGAGTACCTGGGTTCAAATTCGGTCTCAGACACTTAATAATTACCTAGCTGTGTGGTATTGGGCAAGCCACTTAACCCCATTTGCCTTGCAAAAACCTAAAAAAAAATAGAGGGTCAAAAAGTATTTCCTAAATCTCAATTAATATTAAATATTTGTAAAGGTAAAGGAAAAATTAAATTCTCACTTTTTGCCATGTTAACATGTACATGAAGATATTATTTGACACTTTTTAAGTCAAAGATAGAAAAAATACAATAATTCTTTAACATACTATGAAATTGGGAAGGGAAGCAGTGCCTCCCTCAAGATGCAACATTTCAGTAACAACTCATTTTATAAACTATAACTATGTGTAGGAAGGAAAGTTTCATCAAAGAAAAACATTAATATCTATATGTTTTCAATAACTGAATCAAATAAGCAATGCCATTTTCTACATTTCATAATTTTTGGCAACATATGCTTTTCTCACCAACCTAATTGTTCCATATTCAGACATTAAGGTAATACTATCTCCCTTCCTTTTCTTCTGGGAGCTCTCCTTAAATTTAAGGGGAAGTAAACACACTCAATGAGATAGTGCACTTTATGAAATTCATGAAAAAATGGGTGGAAAGTACCACAGCTCTTCCGGCCAAGATGGCGGAGAGAAGACAAGCACAGTTCTAAAGTCTCCTGATCTCTTCCCCATCTATCATATGAAACAAACCTCTTAAAAGAAATCCAATCCAGAAAACCCAGAAAGAAAAGCCAGGAGAAAGAACAGCTATCTCAGGATTTGTCTCCTGCAGCAGCCTTGGATGAATCAGGGCGGGTGAGTCTGGGCTCTCACCTTCTCTTCTCTCCCTCCTCCCCAGAACAATCTGATATAGATTATACATTTGTAATCGTATTTAACGTATTTCCATACTAATCATGTTGTGAAAGAAGAATTAGAAGTGAAAAACCATGAGAAAGAAAAAAACATAAAAGAAGTTTTAAAAAGTGAACATAGTATACTTCCCTCTGTATTCAAACTCCATAGTTACTCTGTAGGTTGGAAGTTATCTTCCATAACAAGTCTCTCAGGATTGTCCTTGATCACTGAACTGCTGAGAGAAACTGCATCCATCAGAGTTGATCATCTCACATTGTTGTGTGCCCTGATCAGCCAGAATAACAGCTGAATTGGAACCTGGAGTCTGAGGGCTGAGAGCCGGACCAGCTGGATCAGCGGTGGAGCTGGATGAAAGGTGCTTGGGTCAGCGGGGAAGCAGAGGCGCTGGTGTTGGTGCTGTCCCCCTGGACCTCGGGGACCAGGCCGGGGGAAGTATTCTGGTGCAGGAGAATGGCAGACACCATCCCTAGGCTTCCCAGGTCTGAGAAACTCTGAGGGCATGTCTCCATTGCACAGAGGCCTCTCCTCAAACAAAGGCAAATTACTTCTGCCTCAGGCCCAGGTGTGTGAGCAGAAGAACCAGACCAGCTGAGGAATGACCTCAGGCCAGGGTAAAGCCCACCATTGATTGAAGGTAAAATAATTCAATAGTTCCAACTCCTGCCTTTGGGCAAAGGGAGAAGGCCTCCCAACCAAGGTCACAGACAATCCAGAGAGGGCAACCAGCACCTCCTACTGGCCAGCCAGAGAAACTGCACTCAGTAAAGCCTTCAGCAATCCCAAGCCCAGGTGAACCAGCCCCTGCTCCCAACTCAAGGTCTTAGCATAATGAAGAAGGGTCAGCGGAAAGGTGGATCCATAGAAAAATTCCTGGAAGGGAAAGACCCCAACTCAGAGAGACCTGGAACCTCTGAGGAGAATACAATCTGCTCTCCAGCACAGAAAGACTTCCTTGAAGAAATAAGGAAGGAGCTTAAAAATATGGGAGAGATAATTAATACCTTAGAAAGTACAATTGGAAAAACACAAAAGGAGAATAAATCTCTCAGATCATCAATTGGACAATTACAAAATGAGAATAATTCTCTCAGATCCTCAAACGAGCAAATGCAAAAAGAAATTAATTCTCTCAAAACCTCAATTGCTCAAATGGAAAGCTCTTTCAAAAGTAGAATTGACCAATTGGAAAAGGAGTTGCCAAAGGTTAATGAAGAAAACTCCTCCCCACAAAAAATAATGGAGTCTACAGAAACTAATGACTCCATGAGACAGCAAGAGTCAGTTAAACAAAATCAAAAAATAGAAAAAATAGAAGCAAATGTAAAATATCTCATAAACAAAACCACTGACCTCGAGAATCGATCGAGGAGGGACAACTTGAAAATTATAGGACTTCCTGAAAACATTGAAGAGAAAAATAGCCTGGACTTAATATTACAGGATCTAGTGATGGAAAACTGCCCTGATATCATGGAATTGGAGAGCAAAGTGTTATTGAAAGAGTACATCTATCCCCACTAGAAAAAGATCCTAAAATAAAAACACCAAGGAATGTTGTGGCCAAACGGCAGAACTATCAGATAAAAAGAGAAAATCCTGAAAGCAGCCAGAAAGAAACAATTCAAATACCAAGGAGTCACAGTAAGGATCACACAGGACCTGGCTGCATCAACTTTAAGGGATCGAAGGGCCTGGAACGAGATATTTCGAAGAGCACGGGAGCTTGGAATGCAGCCAAGAATCTACTTTCCTGCAAAGCTGAGCCTTCTCTTCCAGGAAAAAAGATGGACATTTAACTAAATGGAACAATTCCAAAATTTTCTGATGAAAAGACCAGAGCTAAACAGAAAATGTGGACATAAAACAGGAGGTTCAAGAGACACATGAAAAGGCAAAAAAAAGAAAAGGTGGAGGCAGTAAAAGGAAAAAAATACAATCCAGTAAGTTGAAATAAGCTAAACCCCAGCATGGGGGGTAAAAAAAAAGATTCTCATAAACCCTGAGAAATATAACTGTAACAGAGAGATTACACCTAGCCAGAAATGATGGACATTCATGACCTATCCATGAGACTACTATCTAATGGGATGTAACTGGCTTTAACCCCACTTGGGAGAAAGACTCTAATAACTCTCAGGAATTTTGACTCTATTCAACAGAATGTACAGAACTAGAAGGGACAGACACTCAGAATTTTCTATGACTTAGACAGAAGGATCTAAAAAAAAAAAAACACTACCGCCCTAAAAGGGGGGACAGGAAAGAGACGGGAGGAGGGAGGGTATTGAATGGGGTAAATCTCATTACACTAAGAGGTACAAAAAACCTATGGTAATAGAGGGGAAGAAGGGAGCAGAGGAGAAACACCTGAATCTTCTTCTCATCAGATTTGGCTTAAAGTCAACCTACACATATTCAGTTAACTTATAAAACATCTAACCTTTCAAGTATTAAAAAGGGAAAAGGGGAGGGGGATGGATAAAGGGAAGGGGAGTGGGTGAAATAAGGGGAAATAACAAAAGGAAGGGAAGGGAAAAGGGTAAAAGGGGAAAGAAAGGGGAGGGTGTGATATAGGAGGGCAAAAGCACTGAGGGGGTGGTTTTCAGAAACAAAAGACTGGGGAATATGTATAAAAGAGGGGGAAGGGGGAAAATACAAACAGAAGGAAGATAGCACAGAGGGCAATAAAGAATTAGTAATCATAACCTTGAATGTGAATGGGATGAACTCTCTGTTAAAACGTAAGCAAATAGCAGAGTGGATTAAAAAACAGAATCCTACAATACACTGCTTACAAGAAACTCATTTGAAGCAGAGAGATACATACAGAGTAAAGGTAAAAGGTTCACCTGGGCTGGAAGTAAAAAAAGCAGGGGTAGCAATCCTTATCTCAGACAAAGCAGCAGCAAAAATAGACAGCGTTAAAAGAGATAAGGAAGGAAACTTTATCCTCCTAAAAGGTACCATAGACAATAAAGTCATTTCAATATTGAATATATATGCACCCAGTGGGACAGCACCCAAATTCTTAGAGGAGAAGCTGAAAGAATTACAGGAAGACATAGACAGCAAAACTCTACTAGTGGGAGACCTCAACCTCCCACTATCAGATCTAGATAAATCAAATCATAAAACAAACAAGAAAGAAATTAGGGAGGTAAATAGATTGTTAGAAAAATTAGATATGGTAGACTTATGGAGGAAACTGAATGGGGATAGGAAGGAATATACCTTTTTCTCTGCAGTACATGGAACTTATACAAAAATTGACCATGTACTAGGACAAAAAAACCTAATGATCAACTGCAGAAAGGCAGAAATAGTGAATACATCTTTCTCAGATCACAATGCAATAAAAGTTATATGCAATACTGGGCCAAAGAGATATAGACCCGGAACAAACTGGAAACTGAATAACCTAATTTTAAAAAATGAGTGGACCAAAAAAATTATAGAAAGAATTAACCATTTTATCCTAGATAATGATAACAATGAAACAACATACCAAAACCTATGGGATTCATTCAAAGCAACTCTCAGGGGATATATTATAGCTTTAAATGCTTATATGAATAAATTGGAGAAAGAGGAAATCAATGAGCTAAACATGCAACTAAAAAAATTAGAGAAAGAACAAATCAAAAATCCCCAATTAAGTACCAAATTAGAAATTCTAAAAATTAAAGGAGAAATTAATAAAATTGAAAGCAAAAAAAACTATTGAATTAATAAATAAAACCAAAAGTTGGTATTATAAAAAAACAATAAAATTGGTAAACCTCTGGTCAATTTGATTTAAAAAAAAGAAAGAAGAAAACCAAATAGCTAGTATCATAAATGAAAAAGGTGAACTCACCACCAATGAGGAGGAAATTAAAGTAATAATTCAAAATTATTTTGCACAACTCTATGCCAATAAATTTGGCAATCTGTGAAATGGATGAATATTTACAAAAATATAAGTTGCCCAGGTTAAATGAAGAAGAGATTAAATACCCAAACAACCCTATCTCAGAAAAATAAATTCAACAAGCCATTACTGAACTCCCTAAAAAAAAAATCTCCAGGGCCTGATGGATTCACAAGTGAATTCTACCAAACATTTAAGGAACAATTGGTTCCAATCCTATATAAACTCTTTGGAAAAATAGGGAAATATGGAACACTGCCTAACTCTTTCTACAAAACCAATATGGTACTGTTACCTAAACCAGGAAGAGTTAAAACAGAGAAAGAAAATTATAGTCCTATCTCCCTGATGAATATAGATGCAAAAATCCTAAATAAAATCTTAGCAAAATGATTACAAATCATCACTAGGATAATACATTATGATCAAGTAGGATTTATTCCAGGAATGCGGGGTTGGTTCAATATTAGGAAAACTGTTAGTATACTCAATTATATCAACAACAAACATATCAGGAATCATATGATCATATCAATAGATGCTGAAAAAGCTTTTGACAAAATACAGCATCCATTCCTATTAAAAACACTAGAGAGTGTAGGAATAAATGGACTGTTCCTTAAAATAATTAGCAGTGTCTATCTGAAGCCATCAACAAGCATTATATTCAATGGGGAGAGGCTAGAGGTATTCCCAATAAGATCAGGGGTCAAATAAGGGTGCCCATTATCACCACTACTATTCAATATTTTATTAGAAATGTTAGCATCAGCAATTAGAAAAGAAAAAAAATTGAAGGAATTAGAATTGGGAAGGAAGAGACAAAACTCTCACTCTTCCCAGATGACAGGATTTTCTACCTAGAGAATCCCAAGAAATCATCTAAAACACTACTTAAAACAATTAGCAATTTTAGCAAAGTTGCAGGTTATAAAATAAACCCTCATAAATCCTCAACTTTTCTATATATGTCTAGCAAGAAACAGCAGGAAGAGCTAAAAAGAGAAATCCCATTCAAAGTAATCTCAGACAATATAAAACATTTGGGAGTCTATTTGCCAAGACAGACTCACAATCTTTTTGAAAACAATTATAAAACACTACTCACACAAATTAAATTAGATTTAAATAACTGGGCAAATATCAACTGCTCATGGATAGGGAGAGCTATTATAATAAAAATGACAATTCTACCAAAACTAAACTATCTGTTTAGTGCCCTACCAATCAAAATTCCAAAAAAAGTGCAAAAGAAGGTGGCTTAGCCCTACCCAATCTAAAATTATATTACAAAGCATCAGTCATGAAAACTGTTTCGTATTGGCTAAGAAATAGAGTGGTGGACCAGTGGAATAGACTAGGTGTAAAAGCAGGAGATGATTATAGTAATCTTCTGTTTGATAAACCCAAAGAGTTTGGCCATTGGGATAAAAACTCCCTCCTTGATAAAAATTGCTAGGAAAAATTGGAAGTTAGTATGTAAGAAACTTAGATTAGACCAACACCTCACACCCTTTACCAAGATAAGATCCAAATGCTTATAGGACATAGACATAAAAAACAATACTATAAGCAAATTACAAGATAAAGGACTAGTCTACCAGTCAGATCTATGGAAAGGAGAACAGTTTATGACTAAGGAAGAGTTGGAGAACATCAACAAAATCCAATTAGATGATTTTGATTACATTAAATTAAAAAGGTTTTGCACAGATAAAACCAATGTAACCAAGATCAGAAGAAATGTAGTAAATTGGGAAGCAATCTTTACAACTAATGATTCTGACAAAGGACTCATTTCTAAAATATACAGAGAACTGAGTCATATTTTTAAAACAAAAAGCCATTCCCCAATTGACAAATGGTCAAAGGATATGCAAAGGCAATTTACAGATGAGGAGATCAAAGTAATCTATAGCCATATGAAAAAATGCTCTAAATTATTAATTATTAGAGAAATGCAAATTAAAGCTTCTCTGAGGTACCACCTCACACCTCTCAGATTGGCCAGTACGACCAGGAAGGATAATGATCATTGTTGGAAGGGATGTGGGAAATCTGGGACACTATTACACTGTTGGTGGAGCTGTGAACTCATCCAGCTCTTCTGGAGAGCTATTTGGAACTATGCCCAAAGGGCAACAAAAATGTGCATACCCTTTGACCCAGCAATACCACTACTGGGTCTATACCCTGAAGAGATGAGGAAAAAGGGTAAAAACATTACTTGTACAAAAATATTTATAGCAGCCCTGTTTGTGGTGGCAAAGGATTGGAAATCCAGTAAATGTCCTTCAATTGGGGAATGGCTTGGCAAACTGTGGTATATGTATGTCATGGAACACTATTGCTCTATTAGAAACCAGGAGGGATGGGATTTCAGGGAAACCTGGAGGGATTTGCATGAACTGATGCTGAGTGAGATGAGCAGAACCAGAAACACCGTACAACCTAACAGCAACCTGGGACCTTGAAGGATTTGCTCATTCCATCAGGACAACAATCGGGAACAATTTTGGGCTGTCTGCAAAGGAGAGTACCATCTGTATCCAGATAAGGAGCTGTGGAGTTTGAACAAAGTGCAAGGACTATCCCCTTTAATTTAGAAAAAAACAGATAGCTTATTGTCTGATCTTGTTACCTCTTAGATTTCTCTTCTCTTTAAGTATATGATTTCTCTCTCATCACACCCAATTTGGATCAAGGTACAACATGGAAACAAAATAAAGACTGACAGAGTGCTCTCTGTGGGGGGGGGGGGAAGCAAGATTGAGGGAAAAATGTAAAACTCAAGTAATATCTTTAATAAAAATAAATTTAAATTTAAAAAAAAGAGAAGAAAAAAAAGATAGTACCACAGCTGCTAAACTAGCTCCAAAATGATTCAAATGAATTTAAGTTTTGACAATACAAAAGTACTAATAAAACACCCATGTCATTTCACTCAGAATGTGGTAACAATACTGTTTATTTGTGTTATTTGAAATTATTCTTTGGTACCAGAGAAACAGTATTGTATTGACATTGTTCCATATGCAGTCTCTAAAAGAATTTACAAAATAATAAATGAGAACAAATAAGCTCTTTTATACTACACCTCTGAGTTACAAAAATGTTTTTCATGGATTATCTGGTATTATTCTCAAAACAAACCTTGGAAGAAGTTACTAAAAGCTGAAATACTGTCTAAATTATGTACCAGATGGGTATCACCTCATTTTCTATTTATTTCTGAGTTCTTCCCTCTGGAGACAGGAAGAGTGAAACTAACTCTCCTTCTATGGGAAAATTCTTCAAATATTTGAAGATAGTTATTATTTATCCCATATATGTGTGTGTATATATATGCATCTATATAGATAGATAAATTCATATGTATTTATAGATATATAGAAATTAGATAGAGATTAGATATAGATTAGATATAGAGATAGAGATAGAGATGGAGATGATAGAGATAGAGACAGAGATAGAGATAGATATTAGGCAACTAGATAAAGCAGTGGATAGAGCACTGACCTTGGAATCAGGAAGATGCAAGTTTGAATCCAGTCTCTGACACTTACTAGCCATGTGACCTTGGACAAATTACTTAACCCTGATTGCCCCACATCCAGGACCATCTCCAGTCATCCTGATGCATAACCAGTCACTGGACCCAGATGACTCTGGAGGAGAAAGTGAGACTGGCGACTTAGTACAAAACTCCTCTCAAATCCAATTCATGTGCTAGTCATTGCATCACCACTCTGATATCATGGTCTTCAAAAGCAAAGGACAAGCAATATATATAGCCAAATAGTCTCATTTCCTTCAATGCATTCTTATATGGCAGGATCATAAAATGGACACTGTCCAAAAAATGAGACTTCAAATTTGTCCTTTATGAAAATATTCTGTTCTGCCTTTATTGGGACAATCTTCAGCTAATGATCATTGTAATAATATTGAATATTTTGTTTTATCGGTTATTTAAGTAGTAAATATTAATACTAATATCAAATAGCATAATAGAGTAGATAGAAAACTGACTTCAGAGTCAGGAAGACGGAGATTTACAACCCACTTCTGATATATTGGCTTTGGGACCTTAAACAAGTCAATTAACTTGTCACTGTTCTAGGCAACTCAGTAAGACTAAAAGTTGGAGAGAATATATTAACCTGCATTGGTAAAAGGAGTTTCCTCCCCCCCTGAAATTCCCTTATTCATATTATTATTATACACCAGAAGCTCACTATATTTCAATGACTGACAAATAATAAAAAAAAATTGTAGAGTTTATTGGTTGAATTCACAAAGGTTTCAAGATAAGGAAACCAGATGAAACAAAATAAAGTCATTACATTAAAATTATGGAACAGAGTTAAGGGTCATGTCATACTACTCATCCTATCAGCTACCAGAGTTGTCCAAAGATTTCTAAAATGAGCTTATTGAAAATAAACTTCTATCTGATAATTGTATTCAATTACAAACCTCATGTGTTTTCCATTCTTGTGCAATATTCTACAGAATATGAAGTATAAAAGATTATTATTAGGGTAACAACTTTTACTCAAATCAATGTTCTCTATACCCCAATGAAAAAAAGATAAGAATTTAGGACCAAACAAGATACAGAGAGCATTATAGAAAGTAAAAAAAAATCAATATATAAAACTTAAAAAGTTTGTGCACGAACAAATCCAATGCAGCCAAAATTAGAAAGAAGGAATGGTCTCATTTCTCAAATATAGAGAGAACTGAGTCAAAATATGTCATTCCCCAGTTGATAATCGGTCAAAGGATATGAACAGACTTTTCAGACAAAGAAATCAAAGCTCTCCATGGTCATATAAAAATGTTCTAAATCACTATTGATTAGAGAAGTACAAATTAAAACAATTCTGAGGTATCTTCTCACATCTATCAGATTGGCTAATATGACAAAAAAGGACATTGATAAATGTTGGAGAGCATATAGGAAAATTAGGACACTAATATATTGCTAGGATAGCTGTGAATTGATACAATTCTGGAGATCAATTTGGAATTGTGCCCAAAGGGCAATAAAATTGTGCATGCCCTTTGATCCAGCAATATCACTACTATGTCCATATCCCAAAGAGATTAAAGGGGAAAGAGGATGTATTCATATAAACTATTTATGGTAGTTCTTTTAGAGGTGGCAAAAAAGAAATTGAGAGGATGACTATCAATTGAGAAATGGTTGAAGGTTGTTTTATAGTATATGATCAAAATGAAATGTCCTTGTGCTATAAGAAATGACAAATAGGATGATTTTGAAGACATGGAAAGACTTACATAAACATGCAAAGTGAAGCGAGCAGAAGCAGGAGAACACTTTAAACAAATGCAGCAATACTATATATGCAATATGAGGAAGTGTGAATAACAGCTATTCTCAGAAATATAATTATCCAAGGCAATCCCAAAAGATTCATGATGAAACATGCTATCCACCTACCAAGAAAAGTCTGATATTGTCTGATATTGTATTTTCTTTTATTCTTTAATTCTTTTTTTCTTTCATCTTTATAAAGTACAAGATAATTAATATGAAAATGTTTTACATGGTTGTATATTAGATTGCTTGTCATTTCAGGGAGAGTAGAGGAGAGAAGGAAGGGATAGTAAACGTAAAAAAAAGTTAAAATTTATTTGGCAGAAATAATTAAAATGTTAATCAATTGGGGAAATAAGGTATGATTGAGATTTTTAAAATGATGTTAAATTTACCTTTCATTGATTTGGCCCAATATTATTACATAACTCACTACCTACTATATTGTGCTGCTTGCCTGTGAGATATTAATTGAAAATCCACTAATAACTTCATCAACCATATCCTTATTACATGTTTATATATCTTCATAAAATATTTCATATAAATGGGAATGTAAGTGTATAGGTAGTAAGATATGCTCTCATTCACCACATTGTTTAATATTAACAATATCCGAGACTTTTTTAAACTTCTGTTTTTCCACTTCATTTAAGAGATAACTTATTGATCACTCAACACTTTCCCCATCGGGTCAACTCTTGCACAAATCTTTTCTTTTTGTTAGTTCAAATTTATCAGCTTTCCCCATCTTTGTTCTTTATACTTTTACCATTTCAGTTTCTTCCATAAGAATATTCAGTCTATGATGTTAAAAATCACGTGGTGCTTTACTGCTCTAGAATTATTTTTTAAAAGTTCTCCTCAAAAATCAATGCATATTTTCCCCCTATTTTTTCTTTTATTCATTGTCCTTTCATTTTGAGCTTTAAATGCCAGTAGTATGATTATATTTAGTTAGTTAGTTTTATATCTAATTAAGCTTTCTTTAAACTTTAAATAGTTTAATAGCAATTGCTTTAAATAGCAATTCTCCACTACTTCCTGATTTATGAGAGAGTATTACCTATAATTTTCACTACCTCTTTAAAAATAGTCTTTTATGTTACATTGCATGCATTTATAGATTACTCCCATTTCCTGAGAGATCTTTTGTAACAAAATAAAAAGTTAAATAAAGCTAATAATAAAGTGATCTTATCTGAAAATATAAGCAGCAGACCCCAAACTAGTTATGTGTTCTGACTTCTTTTACTGAATTTAGAGGAAAAATGAAGTTCAACTGATCCCCACTACCTCCAACTTTCCTTCCATGTTTACATGAAGATATATAAAATTTTATAAACATATGTATATTCTAAATTTGTACTGTTTTTTACTTCCATATCTCTCTAGCAAATGAGTTTGCTGACTAAGGTGATTTTTAGATTTTTAGTTTCTTTTTGTCATCATGATTTACATTAGTTAACTTTCTCTTTGAATTTATATCAGTATGATGATGATGATGATGATGCTTGTCCTTCATTCTCAAAGAAGACCATGACACCAGGGAGGTGATGCCATGATAAGTACATGAATTGGATTTTAGTGAGGGGGTGCTGTGCTAAGTCCCAGGCTCACTTTTTCCTCCAGAGCCACTGGTCAAGTGGGCAGATATGAATCAGGATGACTGGGCATGGCCCTGGCCCTGGATGTGAGGCAATTAGAGTTAAGTGACTTGCCCAGGGTCACACAGCTAGTAAGAGTCAAGTGTCTGAGTATGGATTTGAACTCCCATTCTCTTAACTCCAAGGTCAGCACTCTATCCACTTCATCACTCAGCTGTTCTATTGTAGTATAAGTTGAAAAGCAAATATACTTAAAATTAAAATCATTTCAGTTTTTAGTAAAAAGCCAAAACTGAAATTTATTTCTTGCCATTTACATGAGGAGTTGGAGAGTCATATGGTAGAGAGAAGTAATCTGCAATGTATTAATAGTTACTGCCTCCATATTTACATATAATTGTATAGACATTATATCATTTGATATGATTCTTACAATAGTACCATCAGTCAGAAGCTGTTATTATACCCATTTTACACTTGGGGAAAACTGATGTCCAGAAGGATTAAGTGACTTCCTCAGGGTCATACAAATAGTCAGAATGAATAAATTAATGAAGCATTCATTAAATACTCTGGGCAAAGCCCTGTGCTAAGCTCCAAAGACATAAATAGAAAAGTAGGACAGTCTCCATTCTCAAGGAACTCACATTCTAATTGGAGAGACCACACACATGGAAAACATTGGAAGCAAATTGATGCCAAACCATGTCACAAGAATTTTCATGACAAAAATTTTCTTTTGGGGTCTTCAGAAGATGTGTCTATAGCAGCTGCCAGAGGACTTATTAGGTAGTGTTTCCCAGGATGATACCTGCAATTACTGTTCTTCAAAAAGGCTCTTAATTTCAGTCTTGGGTTGTCTCCAACAAGTTCTGAATGAAGGTGGTAGTGCTGGAGGGTGAAGTTGAGGAGAATTGGTTTGTCTGGCTCATGCTGACTCCTATCTTGCCTTCAGAGTGACTACTGCTTTAGCTAGGCTGAGTTCTCATCCTGTGAGGAGTAGTTGTCCAGCAGCTGGTGAGATGCCTAGATGATGACTGTAGGGCTGGGCTGGGCTGGGCTGGGCTGAAAGGAAGACCAGTTGTCTGGAGGGGTCAGGGAATAGTGATGCCTCCAAAACTCCCACATTTATCTGAGTGCAATATGGGTCAGGATTCAAAACGAGAAAGAGTATTCAGAATTTCTTCAGAGACATGTATGATTAGAAAAGGTGGATCAGATTAATGGTAACAACAATGAATGAAAACAGATAGCTCCATTGGCAGTTGTGAACTTTGATCAACAGGTCATGTTAAAGCTTTATAGTTTTCGTTATTGGGATTTTCCCCCTTATATGTTCTGTGAATTCGACATGACAGATTCAATCATTTCTCCTGCTATGTCTTTCTTGAAAAAAGACAACAACCAGATACTAATCTCTAAATGACTATCCTTCATGTCCTTGGACTCAAGTTTCTGCTCAGATCTGTTCTGGATAAGTAAACCACGTTCACTTGGCTTTTCCTTCTAACCATTACATTTCATACTCTATTCATCTTAGTGCACATTTGTTGTTTTCTTGGACTGTATAAATTGGAATGAATTAGATTTTGTTTAATCTATCTTTCCAAACATTTGATTTTACCTCCTATTATGTGCTCTATGTTCCAGTAAAACAGTCTTCCTGATCACAAAAACTAGAAGAAATTACATTTCATTCCCCGCAGTTGGTAATGCTTAATGCTGGTACCTTAAAACTTCTATGTCTGTGTGTGTGTGTGTGTGTGTGTGTGTGTGTGTGTGTGTGTGTGTGTGTGCTATACTGACTTTCTTCTTTGTCTCTGCTGAAAATATAAGATCTTTGAATACAGGAATGATTTAATTTTTGTTCTTTTAGTGCCTAGCATAATACCTTCTCATAGAGGGAGTTTGGTAAATGCTTAGTTAATTAAATTGAATTAAATTTGTGTCTCTGCTCTGAATGATCTTTGGACTCCTCATATCATATAGTGCCTGTTTCAGTACTGTTCTTCATTGCTGAAGAGTGATGATAATATATAACTCAGAGAAGAATATATTTGCTGATTTATCGTCTCCTTCCACCTACAGTGAAATAATCAGATGATCAGAGAACATACTGATCAATTTTATGTATGTTAGAGTAACAGTTAAGCAACATTAAAGATATAAATTATGGTTTCAGATGATTAATTTTTAAAAATGATTTTAGACAAACATTTTTCATTTAATTTCTCATAAACCATCTAATTCCCTTCAGAAGTTCAAGGGGGTCCAAAATGATGTATATGTATTTCCTCTCTCAGATTAAGAAAAATGTTATATAATAATTTTTACAACAGGCTATTTAGCAAGAAATGGAAAAGTTAAATCAAGTGCTTCCCATTTTAACCACTGATATTAGACTGGTTCTTCGGTATGTAAATTTTACACTAGTTTTGAATGAGTAGATTCTATAGTTCAGGTGTTTGGTGAGAAAATTATAACAATTATTCATTTCACCCCCTTAAGGGGGTCTACAGTGTGCCAAATCAGCAAAATTCCAGAAAAAATTCCAGAAAAAAAATTACTGAGATTTAAGGAATGACAAATCAATTTCCTAAGTCAGATCCAAAAATGAATATATTGGAATTCCCTGAATGCCTCTATAAAAACATAAAACATAATAAAAATCAATTGATTTGTTTTTATTAATCATATCATTTGGAAATACCTTTAATATTAATTAAAATTGAAAAAATTCCTTTACATATGTAGTCAGAGGTCTCACAGTCCCTTGAGCACATATTCCACTCTTTCACTAGCTCATTTCTTATTCCTTAGCCTCTTTCTCAGTTTTTTCCCCTTGTCAACTACCTGATTTCTGTTAGTCATCCCTCTTCCTCGAAAAGCAGCTTGCTGTATAACTTTTAATCTCCAGTAAAGAAGGCAATGATATTCAACTTAGAGAAGCTAATTAGTATTAATGGGAGAGGGTTAGTAGTTTGAAAGAAGTTGGATATATATACTTATATTTGTGCATATTATTAATTATTATTATTGTTATTATTTTGAGAGACATAGGATGATAACTTTAGAGCTGGAGATCACCAAAGACCTCTGAGATTTTTCTGATCCAGACCCTTAATTTTATAGACAAAATGAATCTGAGATAATTGAGATTTGCTTAAAATCACAGAGCTATTAAGTAATCTGGTTTCTCTGATTTCTATAATGATTTTTGAATAATTGATTTCTTACATCTAATGTCTCCTCTCCTTTCTAGACATAAAGTCACTAAGCTGGTTCAAACTTTTGTCACCACATCTTGCCTGAACTATTACATTAACCATTATACAATCACCCTAATTCTAGTATAACTCTGTTCTATTTTATCCATTACCAGCAGCCAATATAATGTTGCTAAAATAAAAGTCTGGGGGCAGGTAGGTGACAGAGGAAATAGAGCACTGGCCCTGGAGTCCAGAGGACCTGAGTTCAAATCCAGCCTCATACACTTAATAATTACCTAATTGTGTGGCCTTGGGCAAGTCACTTAACCCCATTGCCTTACAAAATAAATAAATAAATGAAACACAGCCTGATCATGTCACTTCCCATCCACTCAAAAAACTTCTGTGACTCCAAGTAACCATTAGATCTAAAATACAAACTCTTTTATCAGTCATTTAAGGTCCTTCAAAAACTCTTTTCAGCCTTCTTCTTCAGAAATATTTCAGATTATTCCAGTTGATGTATTCAGTATTATAGGCAATTTAGTTTACTTATTGTTTTGTCTACGCTTTTTTTTTTTTTTAGATTTTTGCAAGGTAATGGGGTTAAGTGTCTGAGGCCGGATTTGAACTCAGGTCCTCCTGACTCCAGAGCTGGTGCTCTATCCACTGCACCACCTAGCTTCCCTATTCTATGCATTTCTTGCATCCATTTTGATAGATTTAGTGATCCTTTCCATGCACTTGATTCACAGACACAAAGACACAGACACAGACACACACACACACACACACACACACACACACACACACAAACACACACACACGCAACTCTGGGTCCTCTCCAGAGCTCTAGTCTCATATCACCAGCTAATTCGTAAACATCTCTTGAGAGTAAGCTTAATAAGCATCTAAACTTTCAAATGTCCAAAAGAGAACTCATTATATTTTTCCAAAACCTCTCATTTCTTGCCAAATTTCGGATTACTGTTGAAGTTTCAGTGACATCCTCAATTCTTCATTTGCACTCACCTTATATGCCCAAATTGTTGTCACATAGACTACTGTGATATGGCTCATCTCACTCTTCCAATCCTTTTTCTACTCAGTTTCTGAAAGGATTTTCTAAAAGCATAGGTCTACCCATGTTTCATACACCCTTATTCATTAAATGTTACTGACTCCCTATTGCATCCAGGATCAAAAACAAAGAATTCTTTTGGGCATTCAAATCCTTCAAAACCTAACCCCTTCCTCTAACACCAGTTTTCTTGGGAATAACCTTTATTCAAGTACTCTATCATCTAGCTACTCTGATCCACTTTCCATTTCTCAAACCAAACACTATTTTCTGTCTTTTCTTTTGTATTGGTTGTCCTCATCAATTCCCTATTGTCTGTTTGTTTCTTAGCTTCCTTCTATATCTTTTAAGATTCAGCTTAAATCTGATCCTCTCCTTTCTGCCCTTTCCTCTGATACTATCTTCCTTTTGCACTGTATACCTCTTAATATGGATAATTATTGTCTTCTATCCATCATTAGAATGTGCTCTCCTTAAGGACGATAACCATGCTTCTGCTTGTCCTTGTATCTTTAGTATTAATCACAGTGATTGTCACTTAATAATTGAAATTAATAATTGATTATTAACTGACTTAATTCGTGATTATTTAAAAAGTGGTTACCCTGGGCAAACAATTTTAACCTCTCAGTGTTTCAATCTTCTCTTGGGAAAAATGGGAGGGAGAGAATTGGTGGTTCTAAGTGACCTTTCAGCTCGAAATCTATGCACATACACACATACATGCACAGACATGCACTCACACAGACTGATTTGCTCCATCTCACTTAAGGTAAGCAATAACATAATATGACCTGATACATTAATGAAGTAAGAGTATATATATATATATATATATATATATATATATATCAATCAGTAAGACTTTAGAATATCTAAAAGTATTTTAAAATTTTAGACTTTTTCAAAATCTACTAGATGCAACTAAATGATGTCAGATTAAAAAGTTCTTTAGAACAGATGATAGACTTGGCCATTTGCCAAGGATCTTCTGTAAAATCTCAGATCAGTTTAGAACCACAAGGTGTTGAACAATAAATAACTTAGCATTGAAAATTTCTCTAATCATGAAAAAGGATAAAAATCCCACAAGTATAAAAGTATTCAAAACAGCTCTACTTGTAGCAAAAAAGATTTGGAAATTGAAGGGATGCCCATAAATTGGGGAATGGCTGAACAAATTGTGGCATATGTTTGTGATGGAACACTTTGGTTCTATTAGAAATCCTGAGGGATGGGATTTCAGAGAAGCCTGGAAAGACTTGCATAAATTGCTGCTGAGTGAGATGAGCAGAACCAGAAGAACATTATACACACTAACAACAACATGGGCTGATGATCAGCGTTGATGGATTTGCTCATTCCATCAGTGCAATAGTCAGGGACAATTTTATTTGATCTGTGATGGAGAATACCATCTGTATCCATAAAAAGAACCATGGAGTTTAAATGAAGACCAAATGTTATCTTCAATTTTTATTTATTTTTAAATTTTTATTTATTTAAGGCAAGGGGGTTAAGTGACTTGCCCAAGATCACACAGTTACATAGTCATTAGGTGTCTGAGGCTAGATTTAAACTCAGGTCCTTCTCACTCTAGGGCTGATGCTCTATCCACTGTGCCACCTAGCTGCCCTGTCTTCAATTTTTAAAAAGTTGTCCTCTGTATTATGTATTTTTGCTATTTCTAATGCTTTTTTCATCCTTTTAGATCTGGCTCTTCTCTCACAACACATTCAGTTTTGATCTGATATCATGGGTGCAAATTTAAAGGTTATATCAGATTGCCTTCTATAGGGAGGTAGTGGGGAGGAAATGAAGGGAGGGAGAAAAAATTGCAAAAACTCAAAACCTTGTAAAAAATTATTGGTACCGACAACATTGTAAGATGATCAACCCTGATAGATGCAGTTCAGAGATCTAAGGCAACCCTATTAGACTGGCTATGGACAATGCCATCCCCATTCAGAGCAAGAAAAAACAAAACAAAACAAAAAATCCTTTGGGATATTATGAATACTACATTCATTTTTTAAAAAAAATCTCTTATGTATTTCTTTCCTTTAGTTCTAATTCCTCATATGGAAAATTACCAATCTATAAACATGCTTAACACAAATGTTTATGTAAAATATTATGCTAACTACTCTCTGCTGAGGGCAAGGGAGGGTGGAAGGAAATTTTGTAACTTAAAAATATACATATGCATATGGAAGAATGTTGAAAAACTTTCATAACATGTATTTGGAAAAATTAAACATCAATAAAAATGATTGCTAGAAACTACTACTGTATGTAATTGGAAAACAAATAAAATATTTATATAATAATAGAAGAAAATTATTCTGGCAAATCTTGAAAAAGAATCATTTG